>NC_089586.1:116211353-116327217 GCF_019320115.1 Miscanthus floridulus | reverse complement strand
AAACCAAGTGTCATGCGGCAGACGCAGGTTTTAGATTAGTTTAATCGTTTTTATTTGCACGTTCCTTCTTCATGGACCCCAATTCGGCTGAACTGCCGAGCTTGGTTATGCATTAACTCATAATTAATTTCACTTGTTCAAACATGTCTTCCCATGCATGTGTATTCGGCAATCAGGTTTCAACGTGTATTCATCTTACGATTAGCTGAACGGTTTATGAACTCATTGGCAGACAGCTCTCTATAGCTGTATGTCATTGTAAGTGGCTTCAGGGCCGTATATGTAGAACTGTGTGGTATTACCCGACATGTTCCGGTTTGACATTTAATTGTTTTATCCCTTGTTAGTTTTCAGGTCAAACTGACTGGCACGCTTCCGGATAACGAAGCACCCGGGAACCCGATTGAAGCTACGCTTTTCGGCTTGCTGTGTGTGAGGCACAGTGCGTCACATTTTGTGTCAACAAGAGTACACATTCATCAATATCTTTATCTTACTCTGAATGAAGAGTAGTTTCTTAATTAATCTTAATTCAGCTCACAATTCTCTATCTCGAAATATGGCATGAACTATACTACCATAATTTCGAGAGATATTCGAAAAACTGTGAACGAGAAGATACTTATGACTTACTTCATTCACACGATTATGCCATACAAATAAAGTTATTTCTTGATCCGTATCGGAGTACACTTTCCTCATTTCACTTCAAGAAGTCGACGATGTCTTTTATTAACTGTAATTTTGCAAGTCACGCTTGCATCTTTTTCTTGTCCTTTGATTTGTATTGATCATGATGGTGTATTTCTAATGTGTCATGGTCAATACTATGATAGCATAAGTGCTACCTAAACTTCTTTCGCTATGCGGGATACAAAAACATATGAGTCATCACAAAACTTCTCTCGTCATATAGGATTGACTAGCATAAGTACTATGCCAAACTCCTCCCCATACGGAATAAATCTATATACAAATTACCGTAATGAAAAATTTAGTCATAATGACTAAAACATTCACTTATACTTTATTTTTCAATTAAATATTTTCGTTGGTTCTAATTTAATCAGAAAATTAGTAAACTAAAAAAAATATCCTGAACTGGCTTGACTCAAGCCTTTTCATTCACATACCCCAACATTGCAACCCGTTGATATGTAGCCGAGTGATCTCGTTGGTTAAAAAATAAAACTTACAAGATGCTTCTGCATCAATTCTACATCACCGTTGGACAGAAAATAGAATTAATGCATAAAACTTATAAATTAACTTGAAAGACATATAACTATCCTTTAAAATTAAATTCTTCCGTTGGTTCGAATTTAATTATAAGATAATCAACATCATCGCAGCAAAACAAGATAATCAAATACATTCTATTAGTTCAGGAGTATTTCTTGATCTTTATCTACTCTCTAAAAAATTGACCATATTGGTGTAAAATTTATCAGAGACTTAAACTTTAACCTTAAACTCATTATAGTATGTTATCATCAACGTTGGTCAGAAAACAACAATACCATAATTTAACAAAAACAAATTAGACTACTCGTCTAATTTAAAATTTTCCATTGGTTCCAATTTAATTAGAGGTTAAACATAATCATAATTTACTAAAAGTAACTGCTCTTCAAATTAAATTCCCCCGTTAGTTTGAATTTAATTAGAAGATAATCAATATTAAACTTTACAGCGGAAACACGAAATAAAAAATATTTATCTACTTTTCAGAAGCATTTTACTGTACTGATCTACTCTCTGAAATTTTTTCCCATTGGTTCAAATTTGGACAGAGATTGAAACTAGACAAAAAAGCATCAAAATTTTCTTTTGAAAATAATAAACAAAAAACTCAATGTTTACTATTCATTTGGTCCAGTTTGTCGGAACAGTACGTGGCCCAGTCTGTTTTGCGTCTATGCGCGTGGCCCAGCGGCGGCTCAACACAGCGCGCGCACCCGTTCCCCTGCGCCTAGGCCGCAACCTAGGCCTGACCCGGGAATTCGCTCGCCCACATGGGCTAATTCTGGCCCGAGCGACGTCGGCCGTTGGATTGCATCGGACGGACATCCGCGCTCCCTACGAGATCAAAACGCCACTGCGGCTGGTTCACCCAAACCCTAAGTCAATTTTCTTTTCCCTCCCTCTCCTCTCCATGCCACGACGGAAAAGCGAGAGCAACGGAGAGGCGCCGCCGCCGGTCCCCTCGCCGGCGGGCGCTCGCCCTAGGCTGAGTGCATCATCGTCAAGCGGTCTAGGTGATAGTGCCCTATTCCCCATATGTGCTGCGGTGGGGCTCTTCCCTAAACCCTAGCTCCTCCCCTTTCTCCTCGGTGCAACAGACGTCGGAGAAGAATAGTGCGGCTATGTCGCGAGTCCCCTCACCGGAGCGCGCGCTCCTCAGTGGGTGAGGGCGCCGCCGTCGAGCGGTCTTGTATCAGCGCCCTGAGCCCACACGACGGTGACCCAGCATTGAGCGATGGCTCGGCCTGTTCTACCCACGTGACGGTGGGTTTCTTCCTGCACGACGACGGTGGTGACGGCGACGGGAAGAATCAGTAAAAGCTCTAGTTTGGTTTTGGTGAATTGATGAAACCCTAAGTGCTAACCTAGTTTATCAACATGATTATGAGATAGGTAGCACATTCCAAGTGGTGGAGCAAGTAAAGATCATGACATGATGATGGTGATGCCATGGTAATCATCAAGTGCTTGGACTTGAAAAGAAGAAAGAGAAAAACAAAAGGCTCAAGGCAAAGGTATAAATAAAAGGAGCTATTTTATTTTGGTGATCGAGACACTTAGTGAGTGTGCTGTTTTGGTCTCATGACCGGACATTGGCGCGAAAAATGACCGAACGCTCAGGGCCTGAGTCCGGCCAATATGACGTATGATGACGTTGGGTGACCGGACGCTAGGTGTGTTCGGTCGGGCATGACCGGACACATCCGGTCGTGAGTTTTTGCTTCTGGTACCTTACTAAAAACGACCGGACACTGGTGTTGGTGCGTTCGGTCACTTTGTGCAACGCGCCCGGTCACTACTTAAATGTACTGATGACCAGATCGGCCGATCAGCGTTTGAAACCAATGACATGTGGCAAGCATCGGGCGACCGGACACTGGGGTGCTGCGTTCGGTCACATCGACCGACGCGTCCGGTCGCCCCGTGTTCAGTGCAGTGAGGAGCCCAATGGCTCTATTCATGGGGGCTCTCTATTTAAGCCCCATGACTGGCTCAAGCTCACTCTCTTGGCCATTTACATTGACATAGCAACCTTGTGAGCTTAGCCAAAGCCCTCCCACTCATCTCCATCATAGATTCAACATCTTTGTGAGATTGGAAGAGAATCCAAGTGCATTGCTTGAGTGTTTGCATCTAGAGGCACTTGGTGTTCGTGTTTCGCTATGGGATTCGCTTGTTACTCTTGGTGGTTGCCGCCACCTAGACGGCTGGGAGCAGCGAGGGTCGTCGAGCGGAGGTTGGTGGTTGTCTCCGACTCCGATCGTGGTGATTGTGAGGGGTTCTTGACCTTTTCCCGGCGGAGAGCTAAAAGATACTCTAGTGAATTGCTCGTGGCTTGTGTGATCCTCATCTTATGTTGGTTGTGCGGCACCCTATTGAGGGTTTGATGTGTGATGCCAATTAGCGCGTGAACCTCCAAGTGAGTGAATCGCCACAGCGAGGACTAGTTTATCGGCAAGCAAGTGAACCTCGGTAAAAAATCATTGTGTCATCATTTGATTTTGAGGTGATTGGTCTTCATTGTTTTTCACTCTTGTGATTGATTGGCTCCTTCCTCTACACGGCGGTATAACCATCTTGCTCACTCTCTTTATATTACCGTAAATTAGTTGCCAAACTCTTTAGTGTAGCTAGTTGTGAGAGTTTGTTAGTTTGGTTAGTGTGGCTCTTTAGTTAGTCTTTGAGAGTGCACTAACTTAGTGTAGTAATATAGCTATTGTGTGGATAGAAACTATACAAACTAGAATTGTGGTAGGTGGCTTGCATTTTTAGTAAGCTAGCGCAACACTTGCTTCGCCTCATAATTGTCTAGCTGATTTGTTAAGTGTTGTTGTAGAAATTTTTAATAGGCTATTCACCCCTCCTCTAGCCATTAGGACCTTACAACCAGGTAGGTCCTCCCCTTCTCCATCTTTACTTTCTAGGGTTAGGGTTAGGGTTTTGGATTTGAGGTTTCAATCCGATTCAAATCACCTGCTTCTGAATTTCTTCGTGATTTCTACCCTAAAGACTAGATCTACATACTAGTACCATAGCTTTGATACCATTGATAGACTTTGTAGGACCTCTAGGTGCAGATCAGTGGGTAGAACTTGACTTAGACAATACCTTGTTATGTACCTCAACGAGAGGTAGCCGCAGCCATGGCACCGCCGACAAGGTAGCAGCGATGTGGAGGCGTGGTCCAGTGGCAGCGGCAAAGGAGATGGCGCTTTCCGTCGCTCATAGCACACCCTCTCGATCGGTCTAGGGTTAGGACGTTGGTGGGGCGTGGGCAGCTACGGTGAACCTCGTACCTTGCGTCCTGGCCCCCACCTTTCTCTTTATAGCGCTGCACGATGGGGGCCCATCAGCCAGTAGAATGGCTGGGCACCCCCGATCAGGGCGTGGATTAAGGACCCAATTGGCCATTGGGCTAACTGGTTGAGATCAATCTAACACTTTCTTCTTCCTTCTTCCTGTTTAATCCTCCAATAATGGGCGTACCACACTTGTGGTACCTTTTAGTACTCGCCGCACCCTATGCATTGTATAATTCCCATTCATTCACAAAAGACCTCCAATGTTTGTGGCTTTCCTTAGTTGGTGATGCGATAAGGGAATCGTTAGTAGGTGGCACTGTGGCAACATTATTAGCCTTGTTTGGTAGGACTTGTTGCTGCTGCGGCTAGATTTGTTATGAGAGAAAACACTGTTCCCGTGGCTGAAAAGTACAACTAAATCTAACTGGTAAGGTCAAGCGAACAGGGCCAATGTCATCGTCGCCCATCGGCCGATTGAATGAATAAATTATTAGCCTGTTTTAGGTCAAATTCTGAACGGGTGATTTTCTTTTTTCGGAAAATTCAGCATCACCGGTCGTTTTACAGTAGAGATGTTTGATTTTCGGTCGACCAACTTACCACTGTTGATCGTCGCCCATCGGCGCATGAGATGAATAAATTAGTCTGTTCTAGGCGGACGATTTGTCCTCCCCCCACCCCAAAAAAAAGAATTAAAAATTCAGCAGTTCAGCACCACCGTGGTGTTTGGTTTTCGGTCGATGAACCTTTCACTCCTGATCAGTTGAGGCGTCACCGGACACAGCTTAATGCTTGGCTGTTATTGTTAGCACAGGAGAGTAGTACATGAGAGAAGTGGAGTGTAATGACTGTAGGATCATAGATCTAGACTTTGACTGTTCTATTCGGTATAACATGTAAAACGGTAGATCCTAGGACATGTAAAACGGTCTACAGAGAGACAGGGAGAGAAAGGGAAGGGTACCGAACCTGAGACCGCAGGGGTGGAGGATCCAGTAGCCTCCATCAGGTTTGTCGATGTAGGCTGCGCACGGGCAGCGACGGTCGGTGAAGAGGGGCGACGCAGTGGAGACGGTGATGCAGTGCAGTGACGATGGGATGACGGTGATGATGGTGGCGGCTTCCCGTCGCTGGCTACGCGCCCTCTTCGAGATCGGAATTAGGGTTTGTTGGTGGGGTTTGCGGCTCATGGCGAACCTCGTGCTTTGAGCCGCTGGCCCTCACCTCTTTATATAGCGCAGTGCGACGGGGGCCCACCAACCATGTAGGGTTGGGCACCCCCGATCAGGGTGCGAGACCAAGGCCCAATAGGCTGTTGGGCTTATTGGTCAGGAGATCAATCTAACATTCTTCCCCTTGATCTCACTATTACTTTTATCTTTAAACTTTAAACTTCAATCCTTTTATCCTTACTCATTTCTTCACAGATGATGCAAAGAGCATGTCTCATCGTCACGGTCAATCGCCGATAGATTTAACAGCTACAATGCACGTCTCTGATCTGAAATAGTTACTTTAACTTTTGGGCCCTTTATAGTCCAGGAATCATAGGCTTTCCCTTAAACCCATGCCGGCTACATGTTCTCTAAACACGTTGGGTGGTAAGCCTTTTGTAAGCGGATCCGCGAGCATCCTTTCGGTACTTATATGCTCAAGACTTATCATTTGATCCCGGACTTTATCCTTCACAACATAATACTTTATGTCAATGTGTTTGGCAGCACCACTTGACCTATTGTTGTGAGCATACTGTACTGCTGGATTATTATCGCAGTATAACTTCAGTGGTCTATTGATATCGTCAACCACCTTCAAACCGGGTATGAACTTCTTTAGCCAGTTCACCTACCCCGTTGCCTCATAACATGCTACAAACTCGGCATGCATTGTGGACGATGTAGTGATGGTTTGCTTTGAGCTTTTCCATGAAATAGCTCCCCCTGCGAGAGTAAACACATATCCAGACGTGGATTTTCTATTATCTCCCGCATAATCAGAATCTGAATATCCCACTATATGGAGTGAATCAGATCTTCTATATGTCATCATGAGGCCTTTCGTTCCTTGCAAATAACGTAAGACTTTCTTTACCAATTTACAGTGTTCTATTCCAGGATTGCTCTAAAATCTGCCAAGTAACCCGGTAACAAATGCCAAGTCAGGGCACGTACACACTTGAGCATATTGCAAGCTTCCGACAGCTGAAGCATATGGAACCACTTTCATTTGATCGATCTCATATTGGTTCCTGGGGCATTGAAAATCTCCATATCTGTCGCCCTTGACTATAGAAGCAGGTGAGGGACTACATTTGTGCATACTGAATTTCTTTAAGACTTTTTCTATGTATGCCTTTTGTGACAGTCCTAATACCCCTTTACTTCTATCTCGGTGAATCTCGATCCCTAGAACAAACGAAGCTTCACCAAGATCTTTCATATCAAATTTTGAGGACAAAAACTTCTTTGTCTCCAGTAGTAGACTGATATCACTACTAGCAAGTAAGATATCATCCACATACAGGACAAGGAAGATAAACTTCCCATTCTTGAATTTTACGTAGACACAATTGTCCTCAACATTATCTTTAAACCCAAAATTCTTTTTTGTCTGATCAAACTTCAAGTACCACTGTCTTGAAGCTTGTTTTAATCCATAAATAGATTTCTTTAGGTGGCATCCCAAACGTTCTTTTCCTTCCATGACAAAACCTTTCGGTTGTGCCATGTAAACATTTTCCTCTAAGTCTCCGTTGAGAAATACCGTCTTTACATCCATCTGGTGTAATTCCAAATCGTAATGTGCCACTAATGCCATTATGATTCTGAAGGAATCCTTACATGAGACTAGAGAAAAGGTCTTATTGTAATCAATCCCTTCTCTTTGTGTAAAGCCTTTTGCCACAAGTCGGGCTTTATATCTCTCTATATTCCCTTGAGAGTCAAGTTTTGTTTTGTAGACCCATTTACAGCCTACTGTTTTGGCTCCTTTAGGAATTATCTCCAAATCCCAAACTTTATTTATATTCATTGATCTCATCTCATCTTCCATGGCCTCAAGCCACTTTAATGAATGATCACTTTTCATGGCTTCTTCAAATGAGGTAGGATCATCCTCCATTTAAAATTCTTCAGTGTTGTACACTTCATAATCAGCAGGAATAGCTGATTTTCTAACTCTTTGAGACCTTCTAGGGGCCTCCTCAATTGGCACATTTTCTGTTTGAGGCTGTCGCTACTCCCCCTCATGTGTGGCAATAGGTTCTATAGGATCCTGAGGGATAGGTTCCTCATCATCATTCATTATTGCCACAGGCGGGATAACAACAGGTGCTGGCACCACAGTGTCTTGTACTGTTGGTGCAGCAACAGCAGGTAGTGAGAAAAATGGCTCATGAATGATCGGAGTGGGTGCATACACCCGCTTCTCTTCAAGATCAATTTCTCGAGCTACCATGCTCCCCCTAATCATTTTATCCTCTAGGAAGACAGCGTGTCTCGTTTCCACAAACTTTGTATGTCTGTTAGGACAGTAGAAATGAAAACCTTTTGACTTTTCTAGGTAGCCAATGAAATGGCAACTCACTGTTTTGGGATCTAGCTTCCCAATGTTTGGGTTAAAAACTTTAGCCTCAGCAGGGCTCCCCCACACACGCAAGTGGTTAAGTGAGGGTACTCTTCCTGTCCACAACTCATACGGTGTTTTGGGCACTGACTTACTTGGTACTCTATTGAGAATATGAATGGCGGTTTTTAACGCCTCCATCCACAGACTCGTGGGTAAAGTGGAGTAACTTATCATACTACGCACCATATCCATCAGGGTACGGTTACGCCTTTCAGCTACTCCATTCTGCTGAGGTTCGCCCGGTGTTGAATACTGGGCGACTATACCATTCTCCTATAAAAACCTTGCAAAAGGTCTAGGAACTTGTCCATATGGGGTATGCCGACTGTAGTACTCTCCTCCACGGTCAGACCTGACTATCTTAATCTTTAAATCATGCTGATTTTCAACTTCTACTTTAAATATTTTAAATTTATCCAACGCTTCTGTTCTTTCTTTAATTGGATAAATGTAGCCAAACCGAGAGTAATCGTCTGTGAATGTTATGAATGAATCATAACCATCCACACTTTTCATAGGAAAAGGATCACATATGTCTGTGTGAATAATCTGTAGAATTCCTACGCTTCGTTTGGCATCTTTCTTAATTTTCTTTACATACTTTCCTTTTATACAATCTCTACATTGTTCTAACTCTGAGAGCTCTAATGGAGGAAGAATATCATTCTTAACTAGTCTTTCTATTCTCCCCCTCGAAATATGGCCTAAACGACAGTGCCATAATTTCGACAACGCATCGTGAGCTCTCTTTTGTTTTCTGTTTCCATTGTTCGATGAGGATACATTTTCATTCACATCACATACGGAATTCACATTTTCACGAAGTGATAACAAATAAAGCTCATCTTGTCGGAAGGCAAGACCAACACATTTATTATTAAACAATATCCAACATTTGCCATTTCCAAAATGGCAATCATAACCATCATGGTCCAACTTTGATACACTAATCAGGTTTCTTTGCAAAGAAGGTACATAAAGAACATCTCTAAGAAAAATTATGAAGCCATCTGGAAGCTCTAGAGGAAGATCTCCAACGGCCTCAACGTCTGCTTGTACTCCATTTGCGACTTTAATGAAATTTTCGCTTCTTTGCAAAGTTCTCATCGAACGGAATCCCTGTAATGAATTAGCAACATGAATAGTTGCACCTGAATCAATCCACCAAGTAGATTTTGAAAACTTTACATACAAGGATTCATTTACGAACGTAATAATGTTCTCACCTTTATTCTTCATAATCATCTTTAAGAAATCAGGACAATTCTTTTTATAATGTCCCGTCTTCTTGCAGTGGAGACACTGGTCTTTAGCCACTGGGAATTGTTGATTCTGAGACTGTTGCATGGGACCTTTTCTAGATGATTTGGAGGAAGAGCTGTTATTATAGTTCTTTTTCTTATCTTTTAGGTAGTTGACAGAACCACCTTGTGAAACTTTTATTCTTTCCTTCTCCTGCACACACATGGCTATGAGCTTTTCTAAATCCTATTTTTCAGGCTGTATGTTGTAATTAACAACAAATGTGTCAAATTTTTTGGGCAAAGAAGCAAAAATTAAATGAATAAGGAACTCATCCTTGAGTGCCAAATCCATTGGTTTGAGCTTAGATGCCAGATTGCTCATTCTCAGTATGTGCTCTCTAATGCCACTGCCGCCACCAGAGTATCTTTCTGTAACCAGCTGCTTGATCAGCTGGGTTGCATATGTCTTTGAAGAGCTAGTGAACTGACTCTTTATTCTATCTAGGTACTCTGTGACCGTGTCACAGTCTGGAATTGAGCCCACAATGGCAGACTCAATCGTGTTCTTTATCACTGCCAAACACTTCTTATTGGCAGTGACCCATTTCCTATGCTCAAGGTCATAGGACATCTTTACGGGAGCAAAATCACGCTCTCTGTTCTGCCATGCAGCATCAGTCTCATCTGTCTCCCTCACCGGTGCTACAGGTTCTTTGGGACACGGTGTGGTGACAACCCAGTCCACCTCAGCGAGGATAAAGGCTAGGTCTATCTTTTTCTTCCACTCAATATAGTTATCACCTTTTAGAGTGGGGATCTCTTTGATGCAACTCATTAAGTTGTATCCTCCTGAAAACACAATTCAAATAGGGTGAGAACAGAAATAACAACAATAATTGCATGCCTTAGTTTAACGTTGGTCAAAATTAAATCATACAATTATTTTCTACACTAATTCTACATCACCGTTGGGCAGAAATAGAATTAATGTATGACAAAAACATTATAATATTGCCAATTAATCAACGTTGGTCAGAATAACAACAATATTATAATCAATTTAAAACATATCCATTTTCAAAATTAAATTCTCCCGTTGATTCGAATTTAATAATGAAAATTACATCTTTAAATACGCAGCGGAAACTTTAACATTTAATAATCTTTTTCCTATTTTCTAAAAGCAAATTTACTATTTACTGAACAAAAAATATCGTTGGATAAATTTTGTACAAAAAATTATCATAAAATTCAATTCAAATTGATCAAACTGTTTTCTGAAAAATAAGAAAAACAAAAACTGTGACTTTACTATTTATTTGGCCATTTCAGCCCGATCCATCAATCAGTTTGCGCGGCCCAGCGAAAACGGCCCATGGCCTGTTCACGCGCGCGCCCGTCAGCGCACCCGGCCCAGCACCCCGTGGCCCAGCCGCGCGCGCCAGCGCACCCCCGCGCCCAGGCCGCGTGGCGCTCTCTCCCCCGCGCCCAGGCCGCAACTTGGGCCTGGGCCGGGATTTCGGCCGAGCAGCAGCGCCCGCCTGGGCCAAAAGAAGCCCGAGCCCTCCTAGCCGTTGATCTCCGATCGACAGCGGAGCGCGCAGCTCGGGGCATCAAAAACCCCGGCCGACCACGCCTCCCTCAGCCCTAGCTTCATTTTCACGCGCACACACTCTCTCTCTTCGCCTCACTGCTCTCCTCTTCTCTCCTCAGTTCATCACCGAGCGACCACGGTGAAGCAGCGAGGTCCTGGCGCCGTCGCCGGCCCCCTCGCCGGCGTGCGCGCTCAGTCCCGGCGCCGTCGCCGGCCCCCTCGCCGGCGTGCACGCTCCCCAGCGGGTGAGCGCGCCGCCGTCGAGCGGCCTGGCCGCGGCGCCCCTGTGGCCGGATCCCGGCGAGCCGTGCCCCCTTCGGCCGGCCTTTCTTTTCCCTGCGCGCGCCGGCGTGCTCGATGGCGAGGTGAGCCGAGCCACCCTCTTCCCCTTCTTTACCCCTTTCGGTTTCTTTAATTCGGATTTTTGAACGATTTTCCCGATTAGGGTTAGGGTTAGGGTTAGACACGACACTGTTTTTCTTTTCCCCGAATCACCTTCGGGTTTAATTCGGTTTCTAGTTTTCTTCTCTATCCCAAAACCCGATCTAGGGTTTGGATGTGCGGTTCTTTACTTTTCCCGAACCATCATCGTTTCTCAGATCCGAAGGGATCGAGTTTAGGGTTCAATCGAACCCTTTGTTGGCCGAAGCCCTTTCTTCTTTCTAGATCCGCACTGGATCTCTTCATCTTTCCTTTTCTAATCGATTTATCCATTCTAGATCAAAACCCTAGCCATATCAATACCTAAACCGTGGCTCTGGTACCATTGTAATGACTGTAGGATCATAGATCTAGACTTTGACTGTTCTATTCGGTATAACATGTAAAACGGTAGATCCTAGGACATGTAAAACGGTCTACAGAGAGACAGGGAGAGAAAGGGAAGGGTACCGAACCTAAGACCGCAGGGGTGGAGGATCCAGTAGCCTCCATCAGGTTCGTCGATGTAGGCTGCGCACGGGCAGCGACGGTCGGTGAAGAGGGGCGACGCAGTGGAGACGGTGATGCCGTGCAGTGACGATGGGATGACGGTGATGACGGTGGCGGCTTCTCGTCGCTGGCTACGCGCCCTCTTCGAGATCGGAATTAGGGTTTGTCGGTGGAGTTTGCGGCTCACGGCGAACCTCGTGCTTTGAGCCGCCAGCCCCCACCTCTTTATATAGCGCAGTACGACGGGGGCCCACCAACCATGTAGGGTTGGACGCCCCCGATCAGGGCGCGAGACCAAGGTCCAATAGACCGTTGGGCTTATTGATCAGGAGATCAATCTAACATGGAGAGCAAGCGAACCCATCAGAGATGACGAGGCCCTCGACCAAGAATTTCGTCCCACATGGCCACAAGTGCTGTAGGAGCTCGAAATTTTCGTCTCGGATCGTGGGGCACATCAGTACATGTTGCTACAGGAGCCACCAAGCACTCCATGGCCCCCTCTCTCGGGCCGATTGGTCGGATCGAATACTTCGCCATGTTGATTCGTCTGATCGGATCGTCTGGTGGAACAACAGGTACTAGCAGCATGCCCTCATCCTCATCGAGCTCTCGCCAACCCTACTACTATTGCGACAGAGAGAGGATGGGCATTGCTTTCTTGGCGTTGATTCACATCGTTGACCTCTGGGCACTGGTGACCACGGCACCTTCACCAACTCCGGCGACATTGCACGGCCACAAGCCCACAACGCAGCCACTCGGGCTATTAATGGCGAGTTGGCGACGCCGTCTTCTTCTCTCCGATCTGGTCAGTCAAAGCCTGACAGCGGCCGCCCACCATGGCACACTAAAAGCATTCTATTCAGTGTCTCTCACCCCAGCACGTCTTTCCAAGCTAAACTTGTTTATGCAGCGTCTCAACTTCCAACAGCATTTTGGTGTGCTCCCAGGTCAAAAATATTACATACTACGGCCTGGTTGGTTTGGAATGATTAAACTTTAGTTACTTTTAGTCCCTAAAATATTAAATGAAGTGATTAAAAAGGTGGCTATAGTAGTTTAATCAAGGACAGCCCCAGCGCAAGCTAACAAAAGTGTTAGCCTTGGACAAAAGTTGCACGCCACCTAGGTATAGAAGTTATCCTGTTGGTTTTGCTGAAAAGCGAAAGTACTGTTCACTAATTTATTGTGAGAGAAAAATAATTTTGATTCGCGCAGAAAGCATCATTGAGTCTGGCGCACGGGGATTGGATGCTCACAATTGTTGGGGTCCCGTTTACAGAGTGTGGAAGCTATTTTCTTTCCACAACACGTGCTCTACCGATGCCTCAGCTTTTTGCCAGTCGAGGCATTCGGCGCCTCTGCAGACGTGGAGCTTGGGTCGGTGTCGCGTCGGGGAAGGCCTTAGTCTAAGGAGTAACTAAAAAGTAACTAAACTTTAGTTCAGTAAATAAACATGGCCTTCGTCTAGTGACCCAATGGCACGGTTAAGGCCATGCCGTAAAGGCTGATTGGCCGGCATGATCGGTCGCCATGGATCCACGGAGAGAAAGAAACAAATCAGCAAGCACCACTTCGTGACGCGAAAAGCTAATCACGGTTCACTGCCTTGTACTAGGTGCAGCCCTGGGTTAGCGATAATCTTCCTATAAACTACCCTGTTTCCGAGGAACGCAATCGGAGTATATGGCATCGCATCCATCTGCGTCTCCGATGAGAGAAAAATCTGGCGGAAGCGACAGAAACAGGATGCAGCCTAATCACTCTTAACGCTACCGGTACCAACCTACCTGGTTGCGCGATTCAACTCTACAAGATGCGGTTGCTGCTGATGGAAGCAAAGCTTGTCTGCTGGCCGTGTGTGGCATCGCCAAGAAAGCTGAGATATCACCGATCAAAAAAAGAAAGAAAGCTGAGATATCTTGTTTGTCATGTACTACTGCCGAATGAAGGTGCAGATTTGAAATCCTGACTAGATGTCGTATTTGCGTAGGAAATAATACGCAAGAATTCATTTATGGACGGAGACAAAGACACAAGTACATACGGAGTAGGCACAAGACGAAACCAAGAGAACGATGTCTGATGATCTTTTGACGAAAATCAATCATTTCCCGGTTGAGCCATCAGCATTAATGGACTAAAACCACACTGGAAACAGAAGCTGCTGTCAACCAACAATTATTAACAATATGGACTGCTTTATTTCTTTTTCCTAATCACAAATGAAAAGCAGCTACGCTTCTGCTTGGGGAACGAAGAGTTCGGCATCAGAACGACTGGAAATAACGAGGAGCAAAAGTACAGTTTAATCTTCCAGGCATCTGAACCACTCAACGCCGATGGCACAGGCCGTCACTAGTGCCGCCAAGAAGACCAACCTTTTCGTGAGGCGTTTGAAACAAGCAGAGGAGTAAGTCCCAGAATCTAGAGGAAACCTTCAGTGCCTTGGCCGGCACTAACCTCCCTGTACAGTTCCAGGGCCTCGTTCATGACACTGGCTCGTGACAGAAGCTGCGCTCTCTTCTTGCTGGACGGATGAGTTGAGAGGTAGTTATTCAATGCTGAATCTCCTCCGATCTTTCCTAGTTTCTCATAAACCGAAGGGGCAACACGTGGATCGTAGCCAGCAGCAGCGAGCAGCAGGAGCCCAATGTGGTCAGCCTCTATCTCCATTCTGCAGGGACATAACAATGTCAGAAGAGCTTCCAGCAGGCAACAAGGTAGATAAATGAATGGCACACAAAGTCAAAATTGATTCTTGTAATAGTACTTAGTCAACCTCCTGAGCAGCCAGTTATTTCTGAATGGCAGAAGTGAACAAGACTTCTACTGAAGATGGACAGACAGGATCATTCAAACAAGTCGTATGGGAAAGGTGTGAGGCGGCTAACTAACCAATACTAGCAATGAAGAAGCATTATTTCAATACTTCTCACTTGATGCAACATTTCAGCTGCATTTAGGTAGCCAAACTATGTAACAGACGCAAAGGCAACCAAAACTAACAAAAGTAATTGGCCACACAATGAAGTTGAACAAATTGGCATTTAAAGTTTACTTCTGCAAATGTCTTTCCCATCTTACTAGAGGATGGAGAGGTCAAACTCTATTAGCATTTATATGCTGAGCCTCCTCACATAAGATTCCAATTCACCACTGTCCAAGCCTCAAAGGCATAACATTATGCACTTGGCATGTCAGTATGAGAAGAGAAGACCTAACCTCTCTACTTGGCATGTCTGGACCAACTTCAATCCTGGCTAAAACAGAAGTATTAAAGCTTCAAACTCCTTGCTAACAGTCCTACTGATTAAAGTAATAATGTTTCAAGGACTATATGACTAGCTCTTATGCGAGTTCCTGCATTCCTGGTAAGACACTAGTCACGTAAAGTACTCTGCTCACTCCCCTTGCTAGGATCTTGGTAAATAAGCTTGCACTGACCTTACCTTTCCTTCCTAGCTTTTTTTTTCCCTCAAAGACGCAGGAGAGCTGCACATCATTATATTAAGAAGATGAAAAAGGGACAAGTGCCCATACAACACAAAAACTCAAACTCACTCCACACACACACTATGCTGCTGCCCATAGGAGAACACTCGCGCCTGCAAAAGAACCCCTGCCGACGACCATGCCTTTCCTTCCTAGCTTTGAGAGCGATACTACCAATAACACAACACAATGAAACTATCCTACTTCGGGAATAGGCTGGAACAAAGGAATCCACCATGGGGGACTGATCTTACCTTAAGTAAACATGGAGACATATTACCATCAAAGTAAAAGCCATGCATCTCAATTATCACTATAGACTAGTGCATCTTTCAAATGGTCAATTTTCGCATACTTAAAATTTCTGAAGTGTCCAGCAACAAGAAAATTTGTCAGGAAATTCAAACAGCATACTTCGATTATAAATGCCTACGTGTTGAAGCTCGAGTGGTTGAGCTAAAAGGTTATCATTACTAAGCGGTTTTGTCAGATTGGAAGCAAAGCCATGAAAAGATAGGCTGACAAGCACAGTTCTATATGCTACTTCCAAGCTTATTGGATCTCCCAAAGCAAAAAGGGAAGAAACTCGTTTGAAGATTTGTGTGAAAAAAACAATGCCAAGAGAACAAAAGTGTGAAACTTAGACGCGGGTCTCTCTCCAATGTCCCTGTTGGCCTATTGAGGCAATAACTAGCAGTTGAAGACCTCATTTCTAATAGTGCCAATCACAAGGAGTCATAATAATATCAAGAGTGACAGTTTATGGAAATGTATGTAGTATGTGCTGGATCCTGGAAAAATCATCTGACTAACTTAATTTGTTATGTCCACTGCCTATCCATAAAAGGGCAGAATAACCTAAAAAACATGAATTGCAATTTACAGACATCTTCAAAGTTCAAAGAAGCTGTCATGTCTAATGCACCTACACAACTGGTGTCAGTAACAATAAGAGGACCTGTTAAGTTTTGATACCTTTGCCTATATGTTCATCGACCTGTGATACAACCATACAATGAGCTGACGTATTAAGATGGCCCTGCTAGTTTGTTGTGTGTCTACTTCAAGGAAGCTGATCCAATGCATGGCACATAGCAACATTGAGGTCTACTTATAAAGCTCCATTTTGCATTTACTTGCTTTTATTTTGAATATTAGGTGTGCCTCATTTCGTAACACATGAAGCTTATCACATCCAGAATGCATCAACGAGCAACATGAAATGCAGAAGCCATACCTTCGTGAGAAGGGTAGCCTGAGGAGGAGTGTTGACACCATATTTATCAAGTCTGGCATGTAGATAAACTGCAGGATGACAATCTGCAGGATTGCCACCCAGAGGTTCTTAGTGATCTGCTCAGCAGCATGCCTTGCAATAGCATGCCCAACCTACAAAAAATGGCCACAAAGTTAGTTCCAATCCTCTGCAATCACCCAAATCCACACATTAACCTGCAGACGAAGGACCGCACCTCATGCCCAAGCACAGTGGCAACCTCAGCATCGGCCCTTGAATTTGTTAAGCAATCCAGTGAAGACTACAATCTTGCCACCGGGCAGGCAAAATGCATTGACGATGTCATCTTTGACAACGATCACCTCCCAATTAAGCCCGTCCAGGTGACCCGTCTGCGGCTGCGCCCCGCGTGCCTTACCACGGCTCCGGCTCTCGGTCACCCACCTGTCATCCAGAACCTCGTCGTCTCGCTGAGCGGCCACGGCCGCGCTCGCGTTCTTGTCCGGGGAAGCACCAAACATCGCTGCAGTAGCGTCGGCGTCGCGGTTCTTGATGGCGAGGTCGTCGGCGATGCCGCCATACCCATACGAGGCGTCCTCTCCGTAGGCGGCGGCGTGGCGCTGGTGGCCGGAGAGGCCACGGTGGACGGCGCGGACGATCTCCGAGGCGATGAGGCGGACGCGGATGCTGTCGGGGTGGAGCGGGGGCAGGATCTTGGGGCCGAACTCCTTCTTGAGCTCAGTGAACTGGGTCTCGCCGAGCTGGCGCTCGAGCCTCGGCGAGAGGACGACGAGGTGGGAGCGGTTGGTGTAGGGCACGGTCTCCAAATGGCCGAAGTAGAACGCGACCGCCCCGCCGCCGGTGATGAGGACCGCCGCCGTGAGCTTCCGCTGGTCGTGGTACCACCGGGACCCGCCGCGGCGGCGGTCGAAGTGGATGACCTCCTGCCGCCGCGGGGATGTGTAGTAGTGCCTAGGTCTCGGCAACTGCGGCGGCGGAGCCGGTCGGGAGACGGCTGGCTTGTTGCGGAGGACGCGGGAGGCGTAGTAGTACCGCGAGGCCGGTGACTGCGCAGCCGGCACCGGCGCCGGCGTCGGCGTCGGCGCCGCGGCTACGTGGGACCTGTGGCGGAGGAGTCGCGAGAGGATGGAGCGCGAGTTCTTCAAGCAGTTCATGTTGTGTGTTATTTTTCCCCTTGTTTTTGAGGGGATTTTTCCGGAACGGCGTTTGATCGCTATGGGAGGGCTGGAACTGGCATTTCAGATTTCGAAGAAGCTGCCAGATGGCGAGCGAGTCGTGTCGCCTTTTTTTTGAGAAACGCGAGTCGCGTCGCCTGGGGCAGTCTCTGGCAGCCTTTTCGTTTGCCTGTGGTTCATTTTCAGCCGCACAAACTGTATGATACGAATCAGCCAATCAACAGGCTGCAGAACCCCTGACAAATTTTGCAAAGCCCGTCTTCGCGTGCCCCCCGGTTTTGTAGGCCCATATATGACATATATGTGTCCTTATATTGGGCTTGGGCTTGCACGATGAGAAACTGGTCGGGACCCGTCTTCGCGTGCCCCCAGTTTCATAGGCCCATATACGACATATAGGTGATGAAGGAAATGAATCATTTTCTTTTTAAATGAATCAATTAGCATCAGTGCTCAGTTGGACTGACTCATGATCCATTGCTTTGGTGAGCATGCTTTTAAACCCATGCGGATCTTTGGTTCATCTCTGTTATCGAGACAAATCTGCTGAACTCACTAGGAACGACGCTTGTAAGATGATGGAAGCTAAGTTTATTATATCCTCGTGCAACTTATCAGCCTGGCTCACAATAAATCAGCGAACAGTGCTGTTCAGTGAAGCGAACAAGGCCAGTCATCTGGATTCTGGAATCAGGCTCAACACCTGATAGAGCATCGCGACGCATGGCCGGTGCGTGGCTTGCAGCAACACACTTTCGCAATGGGAAGGGGTCCATGTTCGTTTATAATAATCAGCATGTTAGTATAATATAATCAGCATGTTACAATAATCTTGGGCTATTTAGGACCAACATGTTACAATAATCAGCATGTTACATAATAGTCTTGCTATGAAGCTCAATATTAAGCGGCGCAATATAAAACTGGATACGGCTTGTCCGGTCTGTAAACGCTTTGATGAGGATGGGGACTCACTGTTTCCTGAAATGCAAGAGGGCTCGGCATTGCTGGAAAGAGCTGCAGCTGGAAAGTGTTAGAGATATGCTGTTGGACATTCAGTCATCTGAACAATTCGTTGCTGCTATTCTGGGTCTCAAGTCGGAGCAATGCCTACGGACTGTGGTGCTGCTATGGAAATTATGGGATGCTCGTAACAAAGACAACGCTGGTGAATCCACCCTGACATGCTCTGATGTGGTATGTGCCGTTTACTCGATGCTCAGTGACATTCAGAGCAACAACCCACCACCGGTTAATTTGGTCAGGTTTCACAATGTATGGACACCACCGAAGCCGGACATGCTGAAGATCAATATTGATGGAGCGTTCGGAGGAGTGTAACACTGGTGCCTGTGGCTTTATCATCCACAATCATCAAGGGGAGCCGGTGTTAGCAGCAGCTGCAAATATTTCTCCAGCTTTGGATGCATTGGCGACGGAAACAGTAGCATGTTTATTTGCTTTGGAATCGGCAGAGAGGCATGGTATTTCAAGGATTGAACTGGAGACTGGTTCAAGTCAGTTGCGGGAGGCGATCACATCGATGTCGAGAGATCTGGCACTAGGTGGTGTGTTATTTAAATGTATTCGTGAGCTGCTTCACAACTCTTTTAGATGTACAAAGGTGTCGAATGTTCATTTTTACAGGAGAAAAACGCTGGAATAGAAAAATATTATCTGTGTTCCAAACAGGGCTACATGTGAGCTCGACCAGGAAAAACGTCCAAAATACTCTCTCACTCCCAATCCCTTATCTTTTTTACAAGATCAATCCCTTATCCTTTGACCGGCCGCCTAGGTCCCGCACGCGAAGTCTCTCCGCTTAGCCCCCCCCCCCCCCGGCTCGCGCTATCTCTCTCCCTCTCGCACGCGCGTCCAGGTCGTGCCGCCCTCTGCCACATGGTTCACCGCCCGCCGCCCGCTGCCCCAAGTCGGGCCACCGCTCCCGTTCGAGCAGCTCGTCCTCGTCGCCGTGCAAGTTAACCGGCGAGGACAAATGGAGCCTATCTCCGTCGTACGACGGCATACCTGGCGAGTCTATCTCCGGCACGATGCGGACGCCGCGGGTCATGGTGAACACGACGCCGACGGCCACCACCAGCAGGTCCCAGCCCCGGCTCTGGCTGTCGGCCCGCCAAGCCAGATGCGAGAACGTCCCCAGCCCGCGCATGGCGCCCCACGCGGTAGCCGCAGTCACCGTGGTAGAGCCCATGGGGAGGTTCTCCAGATGTAGGACTCGTCCACGCCGTGCTGCAGCGGGGCCGGGGCGGCGAGGTCGGACACGGCTAGGGTCAGCGTCACCAGCACGTTCCCCGTCGTGACATTGATCGCCGGCATCGAGCATCAGCCCACGGTGCGAGTACAGGGGTTGGAGCACACGGCGGCGCGCGTTCAACGATAGACACACCCATGCATTAAAGTTGCGGAGTGATGGAGAGATATGAGCTTCGAAACCAAAGGCTCACCTAGAGAAGGCAAATAAAAGGGCTGGCACACATGAGGTTACATGTTTTGACCATGCCACAGGGACTTATCAGGTCGAGCATAGGGGTAGTACAACGTCCGACGACGAGGTCGGAGAGTCGAGGATGCATGTAGTAATCCTCCAAGATTTCACATGCACTTGTGGTAAACCAAGGCAGTATCACTTTCTATGTTCTCATTTGGTGGTAGTAGCTAGGCATCGCAACTTTAATATCGAGGGCTGGATACCTCACGAGTTCAGTGTCGACACGCTTGTGCACACATGGAACCCCCGCTTCGTGCCTTTCTGGGACCCTAGAGAGTGGCCTCCATATGATGGGCCAAAGTACATTGTGGATCTAGCTTACTATTAGAATAAGCGTGGATTAAAGAAGAGGAAGAGGCACATGATGGTTATGAATCAGATACCCAGAAGAACGAGGCGTAGGAGAGGAACCCCATTTCTTACTGACCCCGAGCATTATGAGTGCGGCAAGTGCGGTAGACTGGGGCACAATTCACGCACTTGCCATTGGCAGATTAGTGAGGTGCGACTATTGGTTGTTTTCATTATTTCATATTTGTGAGGTGCGACTATTAACAGATAAGTGTTGAATTATATAATGTCCTACTTCGTTAGATTTTGTTTGCGGCACGTGATCACATTTCACTACATCCGAAATAGTAAACTGAATATTATGACGATAAATAATGAAAACAACTACATAATAAAAAGTCCAATATTATGACACATTAAACAACACAATAATACTAGAAGTACGTGCCGACAAACTAAATAACGCAGTACATGACCTAAGCATGCCCATACTTAAAGTGCATTACATGACAACACAATAAAAAGTCCAACAGTAGACAACATTGTTCATGAATAAACTATAGAACTAGCAAGTAATGGAGATTACTGAGTGTAACGAGGCCACCTTCCCTTCCTCAGGGCATCAGGATTATCCTCCATCGCTGCTTTTGCTCGGCGTGCACGCTAAGCTTCTTCTCCCTATCCTCCCTGTACGCAGCAACACACCTCCTTTCCTCCTCTTCCTTGTGCTCCTTTTTTGCAGCCTCCTCTCCGCGTCTCTTCTCCATCATTCTCCTTGTCCTCTGCCTCCCACCGCAACAGTTTCTACATCCATTCCTTATCTTCAGGCTTAATCTCAGTGTCGATCCACTGCTCAAAATCACAGAGCGGTGGAGGGGTCTGCAAAAAATGCAATTATTACAAAACAAAAAAAATCATACAAGATGTTATATGACACAAACATCAATTCCTCACCATCTTGTTAATGTGGCGCTGACGAAGTATAGGCTCAAACGCAAAATTAGAACACTATTCAATATCTCTATCTATACATGTCCTCTTCATTGGACTTGGCTACCTTGCAAGGATAGCCGCAAAAGCACATGGGCACTAGAACACCACTAGGCAGAGGCAATGGGTCGAAGGCATTTTCGGTCATTCGACCATAACTATAATTTAGCTATTTTCGTTCTAAGAACCGAAAGCAATTAACCCATATCATAACAATGTGCGCTGAGGTTACCTTGGTTTGGTAGCTTTTCCACTCCTTGGCATCCAACGGTTGTATAATATAAATATTAAAATTGCATGAAACCCTAAGTAATGACGATTCTTAAGTTGAAAATCCGACTAATATATATTGAATCGATTTAAAAAACTAGGAGGGAGCGAGGATACCTTGCTCTCGAAGATCTATGGATCAAATCAAAGTTTCTAAGGTCCAATATGCCGATTTGTGAGATAGGGCAAAGTGGGGAGAGAAAAAACCGAGAGGGAGGAGAAAGAAGAGGAAGAAGGCTCGGGCAGGATTGTTGGGCGCCGGGTTAAAACACCACATCGGCGCCATAGATCTTGGCGCCGTTCTCGGCGTCAATAACCATGACGCCAATAACCACGGCGCCAAGCTCGGTGCCAAGATGTACAACGCCAAGGTGCCCGCCAAGTCACCGCCATGTCTGCGCCGAGCCCAAAACCTAGGCACCAAAATCTATGGCGCCGAGACGTGTAAGCTCGGCGCCACCAACGATGGCGCCAAGCTAAGGGTCCAGATTTCAAAAACAAACCTCCAGGGGCATATTTGTGAAAAAAATTCAAAAAAGGGCTAAAAACAAAAAATTCGGACATCTCGTCGAGCCCGAGGGCACGAGGCGCGCATGAGGTCCGAGGCCAGGTCCACGCGGCGGCCCTACACGAGGAAGCGCCACCACAGCAGGCAAGGCCGCACGCGCATGGCCACTGTCGCCACCACTGTGCTCCGCCTCGCCGTCGCCGTAGTCGGACTCCATTGGAGATGGCGGAGAGGTTGAGCCCCAGCGTGGGAGAGGCCAGGCCGAGCTTGCCGCCGCTCGTTCCTTCACCTCTGCCGTCCACGCACCTCCCCTGTTCCTTCACCACCACCCTCGCGCCTTCCTACTCAGTCCCCTACTCGCCATCGCAAAGGCCAGGACCAAACTCTCGGACGTCGTCACAAAGGCTAGGACCGAACTCCCTGCCACGAGCGCCTCGCCCTACCCTACGGTCGCGCGGGCCATCCCCAACGCTGGCGGCAACAAGCTTGTAGAAGGTGAATTGAACAATTGCATTCACGGGCATACCACGTATCCCCAATAGCAACTTATTGAATGACTCTGCCATGTTGTTGCACTAAAACTCGTACCTCCATCCACCGGCGTCGTGAGTTCTTGTCTATTTCTCCAAATCTCTCATCAAACCTGTGAGTCATTATCTACCTTCTGCATTTGATGCGGTTATGACCTACTCCAACTTTTTTTGAAAGTACTTGTCCTCAAGCTGTCGAGCAGCCTCCTAGATCAGATCAAAGTTATCGTTCACACCATCCTTCCAGACTAGATTCTCGGTAAGGTGCTGAGTACACCAACGATGGTGCAAAGGTGCATACCCCTCTATCTGCTCTCGCACGGTATTAAGTATGCCCTCGTGCCTATCAGATATGACACCAACCTCCCTACCAGGCCCAACCATATATATCCAGACTAGCCTAAAGAACCATCCCTAATTGTCATTGTTCTCCTTCTCAACCAAAGCAAATGCCAAAGGAACCAACTTATTGTTCGTGTCATAAGATATTGCTATAAGAAGTGTGCCCTGGTATTTGCTAATCAAGAATGTACCATCAATGGAGAAGATGGGACGACAGTACCTAAAGGCATCGACACACTGAGGGAAGTACTAGAAAGCATGGAAGAATATCTGCCTCCCATCCTTCCATGCATTTGGTTTTAGGATGTACTCATAATGCATGCCTGGATTCACCACTTTGATAGCATTGAAAAGTACTAGCAGCTGCTCATACCCACCCTCCCAGTCCCCATATATCATCTTCCACGCTCGTTGCTCAGACCCCCAAGCTTTACCATAAGTTATTACATAACCTCCATACAACGCCTCAACGGTCTTGATAATTGTCTTAACCGTCATGTTGGGTTCTCACTGCAATATTCCCATCAACCACTTAGCAATGAGGGTAGATGTCAACTGCCTATGCTTTAGTGTCAGCACATGGTCAGCACAATTGTGTGGCCCGACAACTTTTGTGATCTTCCACTTTTCGGTGACCTTTTTGCTTCCCTGCACAAACCCTCCATGGGCAGCATCCCTTATCACACACAACTGTGTAATGGCGTTCCGCATATGAATGCAAAACCTTGTAACATCTCTTTCGTATCACTACAAACGCCTGCAACCACCTCTTCAATGTAGGGAGGTCCTTGAATACCCTGCCCGTCTCAATTACCATGTTAGGGCTAGCCTTAAGAGCTTCTAGGAGCTCATTATCACATCCTTCTGCACACGCCTAATCAAAATGAGCAAGATCACTAAACTCATGAACTCTTGGATCACAACAGCCAGAAAAGATATGCCTCAACATCTCAATATCACTCTCTGTCAGCTCTCCAATAGGATAATCATCATCAGAATCAAGAATCCTTGCCATCTCATATGGCTTCAAATCATTCATAATTTCAACACTATTAGAGCCATGAAATCCATCTCCATAGTGCACTTGCGCAGCAATAGTGGGCACATCCGCATTGTTAGGAATGTCTCCTATAACATAAGTAGAAAAATGAGGAAAGAATGAAAAAATGGATGTAAGGAAGGGGGTAAGATCCCAATAACCATGCAGATAAGACACTTACTCGGATGATTCTATGTCAAAGGGATCTCATGAGGAGGATCTGCCACAACATCATGAGTCTGACAAGCATCTCCAACTAGCTCATTGGGGGTAGATTGAGCATCAGGAACCATAGGTGCAACCTCCACATGCATATCAGGTTCTGAGACGGGAGGGTCAAAGTGTGCCTGCTGACCCATTGGTGGGGAAACCCATGAGAGATAGGATCAACTAACACCCGACTCACAACCATGTCCAAACTTTGGAACTAGTACTTCATAGCCGATCTCATATAGTTCTCCCACTAGTCTGCACACCCAATTGGGATCATCTTCCTTAGGATGTTGGGAGGGGAACCTAGGTGAAGTACACCCTCCACTGTGATGCCATCATCATCATCAGCTCCATAGCAATGTAGCTCCTCCCAAGCCCTTGCAACCAACTCACTAAATGAAGGCTTCTTATTGAATAACACAGGCACGTTTTGCATCTCACCAAACTCAACATATCCATAGCGATCTCTTTCCACGGTGCCTCCATGATATATGCTCACTAGGTTGTCCATCTAGTAGTTCAAACAAAAATTAAAAAAATAGTTCGTTTAGTCCAAAGTAGTTGCTATATAGTACCTCTCTAATAGATACTAACCAACTACACCCAAAATAACTATGTCACTAGCTATCTAACTATATTTATCTAACTAACTAAATCAACTAGCTATCTAATAACTATATCTATGTACCTATGTCACTAGCTATCTAACTATATCTATCTCACTAACTAAATCAACTATGTATATCATCAAATTTACTAGAAAATACTAAATAATCAAAGTAGTACTACAATTCAAGCTAACTAAGTACCTACATTGCATATTCAAAAATTTTACTTGTCCAAGTCAATGCAACGATGCGATGCGGACGCAGACGCTGGGACCGGAGCAGGATGGGGACGCGGAGGATGGGATCGATGGTGAGGTCATGGCGCACTGGCAGTAGGGGTCGTGTCGTGGCTAGGGTCGCGGGTGGGAACGCATATGGGCACGACGAATGCGGTGAGCCGGGACAGACAAGGCGGCGCAGGCTAGGAGGGGCAGCATGTGATCGGCACGGCGGGGGTTAGCGTAGGCGTGAGAGGGCTGGCACTCCTTACGGCGAGGTGGCATGAGCAGGCTAGGGCCATGGGTAGCCAGCACGACGAGGCTGGCGTGGGCGTGGGCACAAGCTAGGGTTGCGGATGGCCGGGGCTACGTGCGGTAGTAGGCACAGCGGTGCGACAGCGCTGGCGGTGCCCTACCTTGGGAGCGGTAGAGAGAGAGGAAGAGAGAAAGGAAGGGCCCATATGTAAGACAAAGCTTGGCACCAATAACCATGGTGCCAAGCTCGACGCCAATATCTACGATGCCAAGCTCGGCGCCAAGGTGCCTGCCAAGTCACCGCCACGTCTACGCCGAGCCCAAGACCTAGGCGCCAAAATCTATGGCACCGAGACATGTAAGCTTAGCACCACCAACGATGGCACCGAGCTAAGGGTCCAGATTTTGAAAGCATACCTCCAGGGCATATTTGTGAAAAAAATTCAAAAAAGGGCTAAAAACAAAAAATTCGGACGAGTTGTTGCTCGTGACCGGGAACATGGCTCCGAGCCTCCTACTCTAGTTGAAAGCGCAGTGATGGTGGACATCGACCACTGTATGGCGACATGGTGGGGCTAGCCCCATTGGTGGCGCACTATGGTGCAACGCCGCCTGTCCACGCACGCACGCCGCTCGTTGGGGCGCCCAACTCTAGCTATGGTTGGTGGGCCCCCATCACACAACGCCATAAAAAGAGAGGTGGGGGCCAGGGCACAAGGCATAAGGTTCACCTGAGCCACCAGACTCCTCACCTACAAACCCAAAGCTGATCTAGAGAGGGGGTGTAGCCTATGAAGGGAAGCCGCCACCATCGCCTCTACACCGCTGCCCTGCGACCGCGCGTCCACTGCATCACCGACACTGGCGCGATGGCCAGCTCGTCTTCCTCAAAAACGATCGATGGTTTGCTGAACAACATCCCTCTCTCTATGTTTCCTAGCACTAGTTCATATCCTAGGGTTTCACCATATCCCAAATGTTAGTTAGACCCGCTAGATCTATTGCTTGTTGATCCTGTTACTCTATCAATGGTATTGGAGCCTTACTCGGCATAGATCTAGCCTTTGGGGTAGATCAGAACGAGAATTTTAGAAGGAGGTGATTTGATTCAAACTAGATTGAACCCCAACCCAAAACCCTAACCTTAACCCTAGAAGGGAATGTATAGAGAAGGGAAGGAACCTACCCGGTTTTCTTCACCACCGTCGACACCGCCGCCTCGCCTGATCGGAATGAGCAAGATCACTAAACTCATGAACTCTTGGATCACGACAGCCAGAAAAGATATGCCTCAACATCTCAATATCACTCTCTGTCAGCTCTCCAATAGGACAATCATCATCAGAATCAAGAACCCTTGCCATCTCATATGGCTTCAAATCATTCATAATTTCAACACTATTGGAGCCACGAAATCCATCTCCACAGTGCACTTGCGCAGCAACAGTGGGCACATCCACATTGTTAGGAATGTCTCCTATAACATAAGTAGAAAAATGAGGAAAGAATGAAAAAATGGATGTAAGGAAGGGGGTAAGATCCCAATAACCATGCAGATAAGACACTTACTCGGATGATTCTATGTCAAAGGGATCTCATGAGGAGGATCTGCCACAACATCATGAGTCTAACAAGCATCTCCAACTAGCTCATTGGGGGTAGATTGAGCATCAGGAACCATAGGTGCAACCTCCACATGCATATCAGGTTCTGAGATGGGAGGGTCGAAGTGTGCCTACTAACCCATTGATGGGGAAACCCATGAGAGATGGGATCAACTAACACCCGACTCACAACCATGTCCAAACTTTGGAACTAGTACTTCATAGCCGATCTCATATAGTTCTCCCACTAGTCTGCACACCCAATTGGGATCATCTTCCTTAGGATGTTGGGAGGGGAACCTAGGTGAAGTACACCCTCCACTATGATGCCATCATCATCATCAGCTCCATAGCAATGTAGCTCCTCCCAAGCCCTTGCAACCAACTCACTAAATGAAGGCTTCTTATTGAATAACACAGGCACGTTTTGCATCTCACCAAACTCAACATATCCATAGCGATCTCTTTCCACGGTGTCTCCATGATATATGCTCACTAGGTTGTCCATCTAGTAGTTCAAACAAAAATTAAAAAATAGTTCGTTTAGTCCAAAGTAGTTGCTATATAGTACCTCTCTAATAGATACTAACCAACTACACCCAAAATAACTATGTCACTAGCTATCTAACTATATTTATCTAACTAACTAAATCAACTAGCTATCTAATAACTATATCTATGTACCTATGTCACTAGCTATCTAACTATATCTATCTCACTAACTAAATCAACTATGTATATCATCAAATTTACTAGAAAATACTAAATAATCAAAGTAGCACTACAATTCAAGCTAACTAAGTACCTACATTGCATATTCAAAAATTTTACTTGTCCAAGTCAATGCAACGATGCGATGCGGACGTAGACGCTGGGACCGAAGTAGGATGGGGACGCGGAGGATGGGATCGATGGTGAGGTCATGGCGCACTGGTAGCAGGGGTCGTGTCGTGGCTAGGGTCGCGGGTGGGAATGCATATGGGCACGATGGATGCGGCGAGCCGGGACAGACAAGGCGGCGTAGGCTGGGAGGGGTAGCACACGATCGGCATGGCGGGGGTTAGCGTAGGCGTGAGAGGGCTGGCACTCTGCACGGCGAGGTGGCATGAGCAGGCTAGGGCCATGGGTAGCCAGCACGACGAGGCTGGCGTGGGTGCGGGCACGAGCTAGGGTTGCGGATGGCCGGGGCTATGTGCGGCAGTAGGCACAGTGGTGCGACAGCGCTGGCGGCGCCCTACCTCAGGAGCGGTAGAGAGAGAGGAAGAGAGAAAGGAAGGGCCCATACGTAAGACAAAGCTTGGCACCAATAACCATGGTGCCAAGCTCGACGCCAATATCTACGATGCCAAGCTCGGCGCCAAGGTGCCTGCCAAGTCATCGCCACGTCTACACCGAGCCCAAGACCTAGGCGCCAAAATCTATGGCACCAAGACATGTAAGCTCAGCGCCACCAACGATGGCACCGAGCTAAGGGTCTAGATTTTGAAAGCATACCTCCAGGGCATATTTGTGAAAAAAATTCAAAAAAGGGCTAAAAACAAAAAATTCGGACGAGTTGTCGCTCGTGACTGGGAACATGGCTCCAAGCCTCCTACTCCGGTTGAAAGCGCAGTGATGGTGGACATCGACCACTGTATGGCGACATGGCAGGGCTAGCCCCATTGGTGGCGCACTATGGCGCAACACCACCTGTCCACACACGCACGCCGCTCGTTGGGGCGCCCAACTCTAGCTATGGTTGGTGGGCCCCCATCACACAACGCCATAAAAAGAGAGGTGGGGGCCGGGGCACAAGGCATAAGGTTCACCTGAGCCACCAGACTCCTCACCTACAAACCCAAAGCTAATCTAGAGAGGGGGTGTAGCCTACGAAGGGAAGCCGCCACCACCGCCTCTACACCGCTGCCCTATGACCACGCGTCCACTGCATCACCGACACCGGCGCGATGGCCAGCTCATCTTCCTCAAAAACGACCGATGGTTTGCTAAACAACATCCCTCTCTCTATGTTTCCTAGCACTAGTTCATATCCTAGGGTTTCACCATATCCCAAATGTTAGTTAGACCCGCTAGATCTATTGCTTGTTGATCCTATTACTCTATCAATGGTATTGGAGCCTTACTCGGCGTAGATCTAGCCTTTGGGGTAGATCAGAACGAGAATTTTAGAAGGAGGTGATTTGATTCAAACTGGATTGAACCCCAACCCAAAACCCTAACCCTAACCCTAGAAGGGAATGTATAGAGAAGGGAAGGAACCTACCCGGTTTTCTTCACCACCGTCGACACCGCCGCCTCGCTGGCACATGGGGAGATGGCCGAACCACGCTCGACATCATGCGCGCGAGCCCCGACTGAGGGTACCATCATAGGACCACTCAACAATGGCGTGCTCACCCACTAGGGAGAGGGCGCTCTGGCTAGGGGACCCACAGTGGTGCTGCACTTCTTCTTCGGCTGCACTGTGGGTGGGCGTCGCTGCTGCGCTGAGCACTGAGGAGAGGAGAGGGAGGGAGAAGCGAATGTGGCTAGGGTTTCTGGGATAGTGGCCACAGCGTGGTTTTTATTTGAGCTAAACACACGGACAACCGTTCGATCTCATCCGACGGTCAGTAGAGCTCAAAACTTCCCGACCCAGGCCCAAGTTGTGGCCTGGACGCGGGGAGCGCGTGTGTGAGCAGCTATCATGGGACATTTTGCCCTGCTAGGCTGCGGCAGAGCACGTTAGTGTACTGGGCCAAGTGCGAGCACCAAATGGCCTAGGCTATATGTACAGTAAAGTTTACACATTGTTTTATTTTCAAAAGCAAATTTTTGATGATTTTTTGTCTAGTTTAAATCTCTATCAAAGATATGGCCCTCGGTATCCACAAGACAAGACATGGGCCGCACCATCAGAGGTGGCCTAGCCCACAAGATCAAGGCGTGCACGGCGCTGCTCGACATGCACCGCAAGATATTATATAGTACCAAATAGGCTACTTTCCTTATAACCCTACCCCTCTAGAGTATATAAGGAGAGGCAGAGGTCTCCTAGTGGACATAGATCCATATATATCTCAATACAATACAACAAAGACATAGGACATAGGGTATTACGTCGATCAGACGGCTCGAACCTATCTAAATCGTTGTCTCTGCGTCTTGTGTCACCATCCGATTCCTGATTATGCGCATCCCCACCGACAAATCTACCATCGCGGGATACCCCTTGGTGGACTACTGAGCATCTTTTGTCGATAGTTGGCGTGCTAGGTAGGGGTGTGTGCTTGATCCATGGTGAGCCAGATGGACCTCAAATCAACAACGCGTTCTCATCATCAATCTCGTGGAGATCCATGCCGATCCACGACGATGATTCATCGTTGTCTACATCAGCCCCATGATAGCAGATCTGATCTCGGAACCACCTCCAAGGTCACCTTCATCAACAACTCGTAGCCTACTTCCTCGCTACCAGAGGAGGCAGATCAACAATGACGATCTGATTGTATCCATCGATCGGGTCGGTCTGAAGCTCGTCGATTGCCTCTCCATCGCTGAATTAGCTCTAGACACTCTGGTTCAGCGCCGACCACCCTCCGATCTAGATCTATCAGAGGCTGCTTAGGAAACTCTAGGGGTTATGGCCCTACCCTTCGGGTTCACCAACGCCGCCACCATGTACCAACATGCCCTAAGGGTAGATTCGCCGACCAGGTTGAAGACGTACATCATCTCGCTGACTAGATAGCTCCATACGCCACCGACCAGACATTCTGTCTAAAGCTAAGTCACGCTTTAATATTCTTTTAAATATTCTCTAATCTTTGTTAATTGCCATAATGTTTCTCCGAGCAGTTTTCTCCATATTTGCTCTCCAAATGATTTTTCGAACCCTCGAACAGTCATGTTGATGCTCGGACGCCTCTAGAGATGGCCCTATCTCTAGCTCCTCCTTACACATGCATGAGCGTCTGCTCTCTGCATTATGGGTGGTCACCAGTGGCTCCTTAGCGACGCTGAAAGCTCTAGTTTGGTTTTGGTGAATTGATGAAACCCTAAGTGCTAACCTAGTTTATCAAAAGTGATTATGAGATAGGTAGCACTAGTCCAAGTGGTGGAGCAAATGAAGATCATGACATGATGATGGTGATGCCATGGTAATGATCAAGTGCTTGGACTTGAAAAGAAGAAAGAGAAAAACAAAAGGTTCAAGGCAAAGGTATAAATGGTAGAAGCCAGTTTGTCTTGGTGATCGAGACACTTAGTGAGTGTGATCACATTTAGGATCGATAGCCATACTATTAAGAGGGGTGAAACTCGTATCAAAATGCAGTTATCAAAGTGCCACTAGATGCTCTAACTCATTGCATATGCATTTAAGATCTAGTGGAGTGCTAACACCCTTGAAAATGCTTGTGAAAATATGCTAACACATGTGCACTAGGTGATACACTTGGTGGTTGGCATATTTGAGCAAGGGTTAGAAACTTCACCGGTGGAGTGTCTGCCCATAGAGTGTGAGCAGTCCGACGGTGCCATCGGTGCCCTATACAGAAAAGACAGGGGTTCATAGAGCGACCGGATGCTGGTGGTGTAGTGACCGGACGCTGGGTTTAGAGTCCTGTCAGTGACAGCAGTAAGCACACGGTCTCGGTCTTGTGACCGAATGCTAGCATGTAAACTAATTGGACGCTCATGGTCTAAGTCCGGTCAGTGCTGACGTACGCTGATGTGAGGCGCACAGAGGAAACGTTGAGTGACCAAACGCCGGGTGAGTCCGGTCGAGCATGACCGGGCACGTCCGGTCATGAAATTTCACGTTTGGAACCTTACTAGAAATGACCGGACACTGGGGTCCTGCGTCCAATCACTTTCTAACTGACGTGTCCAGTCATCACTTGACCGTTGAGATTAGGCGATCGACGTTTGAAGCCGATGACATGTGGCAAGCATCAGACGACTGAACGCTGGGGTCCTATATCCGGTTGAACTGACCGGAGCGTCCAGTCACCCCGAGTTGTGCCTAGTGAAGGGGTATAATGGCTCTATTTCGTGGGGGCTTCTTTTTAAGCCCCATGGCCGGCTCAAGCTCACCCTCTCGGCCATTTGCATTGACATAGCAACCTTGTGAGCTTAGCCAAAGTCCTCCCACTCATCTCCATTATTGTTTCATCATCATTGTGAGATTGGGAGAGAATCCAAGTGCATTGCTTGAGTGATTGCATCTATAGGCACTTAGTGTTCATGTTTTGCTGCGGGATTCACTTGTTGCTCTTAGTGGTTGCCACCACCTAGATGGCTTGGTGCAGCGGAGGAGGATTGGCATGAGTCGGTGATTGTTTGTGGCCATCTCCAATGATTGTGAGGGGATTTGTACCTTCCCTGGCGAAGCACCGAAAGATAACTCTAGTGGATTGCTTGTGTCATTAAGTTACCTCACTTGTGGGTAGATTCTTGCGGTGTCCAAATTGTGTGGACGAGGTTTGTGCAACACCTCTTAGCCGTCGAACCACCAAGTGTTGGTCGACACAACGGGGACGTAGCATGTTGGCAAGCATGTGAACCTCGGAAGAAAATTGGTTGTCTCTTGCCATTTGGTATTCTTCCGGTGATTGATTTAATATTCATCTTATGATTGGTTCACTCCTCTACACGGTGGTATAATCACCCTACTCACTCATTTATATTCTTGCAAACTAGTTGTGGCAAGCTCTTTAGTGTAATTAGAATTGAGAGCTTGCTTTGTTATTTTAAGTTCATCTAGTGGAGCTCTTTAGAGTTGCAAGATTGAGAGCTCTTAGTGAGTATTAACATTGCAAGTTGTGTGCCTAGTAATCATTATAACTAGAATTATTGGATAGATGGCTTGCAACCCTTGTAGAGCTAGACCAAGTTTGCATTTCACTATTTGTCATACTAATCAAATTGCTCTAGTTGATTTGTAGATTTTTAAATAGGCTATTCACCCCTCCTCTAGCCATATTAGGACCTTTCAAGTGGTATTAGAGCCATGGTCACTGTTTGATTGAAGGCTTAATAACCTCAGTGTTAAATTATGGCTCAAGTTGTGTTCAACCATGTGGGGGCAAACCACCGTTCTTTGATAGCACATGCTATGATTATTGGAAGAGAAAGATGAGGATGTATCTTGGTTCAATCAATGATCAAGTATGGGAGGTGACCGAGAATGACTATGCTATCATTGATCCCAATGACCCCACCAACCAAGACAAGACCAACAAGCAATGCAATACAATGGCTCTCAACACCATATACAATGCCATTAATTTCAAGGTGTTTAAGCAAATCAAGGATTATGAAAGAGCAAATGAGGTATGGAGGAGATTAGAGGAAACATATGAGGGCACACCGGTGGTGAAGAGTGCTAAGTTGTAAATTCTCAAGGATAAGTTGATAAGCTTCAAGATGAAAAAGATGAGAGCATTCTAGAAATGTTCCATCGGTTGCAAGTGATTGTAAATGACTTGAAGGCCTTGGGAGAGAAGATCAAGGATGATGATGTCTCTCATGGTTCTTGATGTGCTTACCTCCAAGATTTGAGATGTTGAGATTGCTTATCAAAAGAGGAGGATTAAAGGAGATTACCCCAAACCAAGTACTAGGTGATGTCATGACCTAAGAGACATACCGTGTGGAAAGGGAGGGGAATGACAAGGATGACAAGAAGGAAGAAGAAGACAAGAAGAAGAAAAGTATAGCATTCAAGGCTAGCTCATCATCATCAAAGAATAAGGGCAAGTCCAAGAAAGAATCAAGTGATGATGATGATCTTAGTGATATTGATGATGAAGCTTTGGCCCTCTTTGTATGCAAGATGGGAAAATTCATGAAGAAGAAGGGCTATGGTGCAAGAAAGAGAAGAAATTACACTAAAAGCAAAGAACATGTGAGAAGATACTATAATTGCAAGAGTCCCAATCATGTTGTAGCAAATTGTCCCTACAATAGTGATAATGATGAAGATGAGAAGAAGAAGCACAAGAAGGATAAGAAAGAAAAGAAGGAGAAGAGAATGACCTTCCAAAAGAAGAAGAAGGGTGGAGGCTATGTGGTCACTTGGGATAGTGATGGTTCTTTGGATAGTGATGACTCTAGTGATGATAGCAAGAAATCTATCAAGAAAGCACTAGCAAGCATCGCCATCAACAACAAGCCCTCCATCTTCGACACTCCTTTGACATGCCTCATGGCAAAACCCACCAAGGTAAAATATGATGTGAGTGATGATGATGAATGTGAAAGTGATGCTTGTAGGAGTGATGATGATGATGAGGAGTACTCCAAGGAGGAGCTCACGGACATGTGTGAGCAAGTGCATACTTGCTTTGAGATGAAGAGAAAGAAGTGCAAGGAATTGAACAAGAAAGTCAAATTTTTTGAGCAATCCCTTAATGAGCTCAATGCCACTCATTAGAGGCTAATGGAAGCCCCTGAGAAGCTTGGCAAAGCTCACTCTAAGCTTGAGAAAGCTCACTCCTCTCTCATCGAGCAAGTCAAAGAGGAAGCCAAGAAGGAGCAAGTGATTGTATCATATGATGTGGGACTAACATATGATCTTATTGATGAATCTTTTTATAAGCCCATTATAGTTGCTCCCACTAACACTTCTTGTAGCACTACTACTTCTACTTCACTTTTGAGTAATGGTCTCACTTGTGATGTCTCATTAATGGTGGAAAATGAGACCCTCAAGAAGGAGGTGAATGAGCTCACTCATGCCTTAGGCAATGCCTATGATGGAGATGCCCGCTTGCTAAAGTGCTTGGGTAGCTAAAGGTTTTCTCTCAACAAAGAGGGATTAGGCTATACCCCCAAGGAAGGCAAGGCGGCCTTTATCACTTCCAAAGTTAACTTTGTGAAGGGCAATGGTCAGTTTTGCAATAGATGCAAGCAAGTTGGGCATGTAGAGCAATATTACAAGATTAACAAGAACAAGCTACCTATTGTATCCTCAATTAAATTTGATTCTTGTTACATGCTTGTTAAGGGTGCCAATGGTGTGAAGGCTAAGTTCATTGGTACACCAATTGTGGGCCCAAAGAAGAAGGCTATTTGAGTACCAAAGACTTTGGTAACTAACCTTCAAGGATCCAAGCAAGTTTGGGTATCTAAAAAGAATTAATCTTCTTTTATAGGTCAATTATAAAGCCGGAGAAAAGCATTGGGTGCTTGATAGTGGGTGCACACAACACATGACCGGTGATCTAAGAATATTCAATTCAATCAATGAAAACAAGGGCAATGGGATTGATAGTATCACATTTGGTGACAATGGCAAAGGCAAGGTCAAATGGCTTGGTAAGATTGTAATATCCAATAACTTGAGCAGTTCTAATGTGCTACTAGTAGAAAGCTTGAACTTCAATCTTTTGTCGGTAGCTCAATTGTGTGATCTTGGTTTCAAGTGCATATTTGGTGTGGATGATGTAGAGATTATAAGTGTAGATGGCTCTAACTTCATATTCAAAGGATTTAGATATGAAAATCTATACTTGGTTGATTTCAATGCTAGAGAAGCTCAATTGACAACATGTTTGATCACTAAGTCTAGCATGGGTTGGTTATAGCATAGAAGGCTTGGTCATATTGGAATGAAACAATTGAATAAGTTGATTAAGCATGACTTAGTTAGAGGTTTGAAAGATGTCACATTTGAGAAGGATAAGCTATATAGTGCATGTCAAGCCAGAAAACAAGTTGGTAATACACATCCTAAGAAGAGCATGATGAGCACATCTAAGGCATTTGAGTTGATGCACATGGACTTGTTTGGACCAACCACATACACAAGCATTGATGTAAACAAATATAGATTTATGATTGTGGATGATTTCACTACATACACATGGGCATTCTTTCTTGTTGACAAGAGTGATGTGTTTGCAACATTCAAATCATTTATCAAGAGCATTCACAATGAGTTTGAAACAACCATCAAGAAAGTTAGAAGTGACAATGATAGTAAATTCAAGAACACTAGAATTGATGAGTTGTGTGATGAATTTTGAATTAGACATTAATTCTTGGCCAAGTACACTCCTTAATCAAATGGCTTAGTTGAAAGGAAGAATAGAACTTTGATTGACATAGCAAGATCAATATTGAGTGAGTACAATGTGAGTCATTCATTTTGGGCCGAAGCAATCAACATGACTTGCTATTATAGCAACCAACTCTATTATCACCCCATGATGGAGAAGACACCTTATGAGCTTTTGAATGGAAGAAAGCCCAACATAGCATACTTTTGGGTTTTTGGTTGTAAATGCTACATATTGAAGAAAGGCACTAGATTGAGCAAGTTTGAAAAAAATGTGATGAAGGTTTCTTGCTTGGTTACTCTACTACTAGCAAGGCTTATAGAGTTTGGAATTTGGCTAGTGGTACTCTTGAGGAGGTTCATGATGTGGAGTTTGATGAAACAAATGGTTTCCAAGAGTAAGATGAGAATCTAGATGATGTAAGAGACACTCAATTGGCCAATGCAATGAAGAACATGGACATTGGTGATATAAGGCCTAGAGAGGTGATTAATGTTAAAGATGACAAGAATCAAGTGCTCTCTAACTCAAATGTATAAGCTAGTGGTTCTCATGATCAAGTTCAAGCAAGAACTAGTGATGACAAAGTGCAAGTTCAACAACAAGTGGCTAGTTCATCATCTCAACCAAGTGATCTATTAAATGCAAGCAATCAAGTGCAAGTGCTTCAACCAACCAATGTTGCAAGAGATCATCCCTTGGACACTATCATTGGTGATATTTCAAGAGGTATGCAAACTAGATCAAGATTGGCTTCATTTTGTGAGCATTTCTCATTTGTGTCATCCATTGAACCTAAGAAGATATATGAAGCTTTGAAGGATGTTGATTAGGTCAATGCTATGCATGAAGAGCTAAACAACTTCATAAGAAACCAAGTATGGGAGTTAGTTGATAGGCCTAAGGATCATAATATGATTGGAACCAAGTGGGTATTTTGGAATAAGCAAGATCAAGATGGGATAGTAATAAGGAACAAAACAAGATTAGTGGCTTAAGGTTACACTCAAATTGAAGGTCTTGACTTTGTAGAAACTATGCCTTGGTTGCAAGATTGGAAGCAATTAGGATCTTGTTAGCCTATGCTTGTGCCCACAACATCAAGTTGTACCAAATGAATGTAAAGAGTGCATTTCTCAATGGGTACATCAATGAGCTTGTATATGTTGAGCAAGCTCCTGATTTTGAAGATGAAAAGAAACCCAACCATGTTTACAAGTTAAGAAAGGCTTTGTATGGATTGAAATAAGCACCAAGAGCATGGTATGAAAGATTGAGGGATTTCCTACTCTCTAAGAGATTCAAGATGGGAAAGGTTGACACCACTCTCTTCACCAAGAAGCTTGGAAATGACTTGTTTATAATGCAAATCTATGATGATGATATCATATTTGGGTCAACAAATTAAGATTTTTGTGAAGAGTTTGGCAAGATGATGGCAAGTGAGTTTGAGATGTCCATGATTGGAGAGCTTAGTTACTTCCTTGGTCTTCAAATCAAGCAAATGAAGAATGGCACATTTGTGAGTCAAGGCAAGTACATCAAGAACATGCTCAAGAAGTTTGGAATGGATGAAGCTAAAGCTATTAGTACACCAATGGAAATAAGTGGAAGCTTGGATAGTGATGCTAGTGGCAACATGGTGGATCAAAAGATGTATCGGTCTATGATTGGAAGCTTTCTCTATGTGACCGCATCAAGGCCGAATGTGATGTTTAGTGTATGTATGTGTGCTAGATTTCAAGCCTCACCAAGAAAAAGCCATTTGAAGGTAACAAAGAGAATATTAAGGTACTTGAAGCATACACAAAATATTGGATTGTGGTATCCCAAAGGAGCAAGATTTGAGTTGATTGGATATTCAGACTCTGATTATGCGGGATGCAAAGTTGAGAGAAAGAGCACATCGAGCACATGTCAACTATTGGGAAGATCACTTATGTCTTGGTCATCAAAGAAACAAAATAGTATAGCACTTTCAACCGCCGAAGCGAAGTATATTTTGGCCAGTAGTTGTTGTGCTCAATTACTTTGGATGAAGGCTACTTTGAGTGATTTTGGAATCAAATTCAAGCAAGTGCCATTGCTATGTGATAATGAAAGTGTCGTAAAGCTCACCAACAACCCGGTTCAACATTTAAGAACAAAGCATATTGATGTCCGCCATCATTTCATAAGAGATCATCAACAAAAAGGGGATATTTGCATTGAGAGTGTGGGCATCGAAGATCAACTTGCTGATATCTTCACTAAGCCACTTGATGAGAAGAGATTTTGCAAGCTAAGAAATGAATTGAACATACTTTATTTCTCAAATATGTGTTGATGCACCCCCCATTATATTACATGCCTCTCCTTCGAGCAAAGCAAGATAAAGTTGATTGACATGTCATCCATCCATTGCTAAGGACTTGTTTAGTGCATCTAGTCATTCCTATCATGTCCTAGGCTCATTCATAAAAATCAAATGAATTTGATGCTTGTATGGTACCACTATTGCTTTTATGCTTGAAATGATCTAGTGGTAACATATGACATGTTTGTGGGCTTGTAAACCTAGTGTTTGATCTAGAAAATAAGCTATAAGTGTTTAACTCAACATGATACAAGATAACCCTTATTTAGATGTGTGAAGAAGCTTGTCCTTGGATCAAACCAAGTTAAATATCTTTTGCAAGTGATCTAGATTGAATCAAATTGGGAAAATGATCCTCATTTCACATGGTTTCACCTCAACCTATCTATAATTTGAGCTCGCCTTTTGTGCTAATTATTGACAAAGGGGGAGAGAAATTCACAAAGATAGTAAGATAGGAGGAGCAAACAAATGAAAACAAATGAAATGACATTGTAAGGGGATCAATAAAAAATGCACACAAATAGGGGGAGCAAGCTCATAAACTTGTATGTTATATTTGAATGTGCATTTCATATATTTGCTTGCATGACACAAGTTTTAAATTTTAATATCCATGCTTGTGTGGTGTATGCTAGTTATAGGCTTGAATGATGAAATGAGAAACTAGCATGCATAGGCTAAAGTAACTAGACTTATGGTCATTCTATGGAAACTAGATCCTTGCTTGTAATGTTGATCTTATGTGGTATTTTAGTTTTTATGTATGTCTAGTTACCAATAGTGCTAAGGATGGTATATTGGTGCACTTCGATTGGTATCACGCTTCAAAGGTCCATCTCTTATACCTTAGCATCATTTGGTAGACATTGTCTCCTATATTTCCTATCTAAGTATATGTGCAACCTTTAATCCAAACTCTTAGCACATATGTAGGGGGAGCAATCATTACCATATGGGATTCATGAAACTTGTCCATATTCTTTTACACATGGTAAATATGTTTGGACAAGCAACATGGATTCAATTAAATTTCAATTCATATCTTTGTGAAAGGGTTGTCATCAATTACCAAAAAGGGGAGAGATTGAAAGCTCTAGTTCAGTTTTGGTGAATTGATGAAACCCTAAGTGCTAACCTAGTTTATCAAAAGTGATTATGAGATAGGTAGCACTAGTCCAAGTGGTGGAGCAAATAAAGATCATGACATGATGATGGTGATGCCATGGTAATGATCAAGTGCTTGGACTTGAAAAGATGAAAGAGAAAAACAAAAGGCCAGGCGGACAGTCCGACGGTGCCACCGGCGCCCTAAACAGAAAAGAGGGGTTCACAGAGTGACCAGACGCTGATGGTGTAGTGACCATACGCTGGGTTCAGAGTTCGGTCAGTGACAATAGTAAGCACACAGTCTTGGTCTTATGACCGGACACTGGCATGTAAACTGACCGGATGCTCATGGTCTGAGTCCGGTCAGTGCTGACGTATGCTGACGTGAGGCGCACAGAGGAAACGTTGAGTGACCAGACACCAGGTGAGTCCGGTCGAGCATGACCGGACGCGTCCGGTTGTGAAATTTCGTGTTTGGAACCTTACTGGAAACGACCGGACGCAAGCCTAACTGATGCGTCCGGTCATCACCTGACCGTTGAGATCGGTTGATCGGCGTTTCAAGCTGATGACACATGGCAAGCATCGGGCGACCGAACGTTGGGGTCCTACGTCCGGTCGAACTGACCAGAGCGTCCGATCACCCCGAGTTGTGCTTAGTGAAGGGGTACAACGGCTCTATTTCATGGGGGCTTCTTTTTAAGCCCCATGGCTGGCTCAAGCTCATCCTCTCAGCCATTTGCATTGACATAGCAACCTTGTGAGCTTAGCCAAAGCCTCCCACTCATCTCTATCATTGTTTCATCATCATTGTAAGATTGGGAGAGAATCCAAGTGCATTGCTTGAGTGATTGCATCTAGAGGCACTTGGTGTTCATGTTTTGTTGTGGGATTCACTTGTTGCTCTTGGTGGTTTCCACCACCTAGACGGCTTGGTGCAGTGGAGGTGGATTGGCACAAGTTGGTGATTGTTTGTGGCCATCTCCGGTGATTGTGAGGGGATTTGTACCTTCTCCGGTGGAGTGCTGAAAGATAACTCTAGTGGATTGCTTGTGTCATTGAGTTACCTCACTTGTGGGTAGGTTTTTGCGGTGTCCAAATTGTGTGGATGAGGTTTGTGCAACACCTCTTAGCCGCCGAACCACCAAGTGTTGGTCGACACAACGGGGACGTAGCGTGTTGGCAAGCACGTGAACCTCGGGAGAAAATTGGTTGTCTCTTGCCATTTGGTATTCTCCCGGTGTTTTTACGCCGCAAGGCTATCTCCTACGTATCAAATTATCACTTCTAGGAGTAATATGCCAGTAACTATAGAGGACTTTATTCTTAAGAGGACTTTATTCTTATTCTGATTGGTTCACTTCTCTACACGGTGGTATAATCACCCTACTCACTCATTTATATTCTTGCAAATTAGTTGTGGTAAGCTCTTTAGTGTAATTAGAATTAAGAGCTTACTTTATTATTTTAAGTTCATCTAGTGGAGCTCTTTAGAGTAGCAAGATTGAGAGCTCTTAGTGAGTATTAACATTGCAAGATGTGTGCCTAGTAATCATTGCAACTAGAATTATTGGATAGGTGGCTTGCAACCCTTGTAGAGCTAGAGCAAGTTTGTATTTCACTATTTGTCATACTAATCAAATTGCTCTAATTGATTTGTAGATTTTTAAATAGGCTATTCACCCCTCCCTCTAGCCATATTAGGACCTTTCAGATGCCTGTTTCTCCTACACGTGCACGGGCTCCGCGGTCAATGTTATGGACTATGGACTAGCTAGGGCTAGAGACTCAGCTACACACTAATTGGTCAGGCGGTTTATATTAAATATAAATACATCTTCACTCCAACTGATCGCCAAGCTACATACGCTGTTTTTTCTCTGGAGTTCATATATTTTTACATCTTGTACTACACGTTCTACATGTTTGTATTGTAGGATCATCATTCAGGTGATCGGACCACCTGGTGCTCGGACTTCTCCACCGATCAACTGGTTGGATCGCTAGGTTCATGAACTTTATCGCCGACCAGTTGATCGGACTGTTCACCGATCGCTTCTAGTCAATGCTCACTTCACCGCCGACTAGTTGACTAGACTGTTCGTCGCTCGTGCTTCATCGCCAGCTATGTCGGGGACTGTTCGTCGCTCGTGCTTCATTACCAGCTATGCCAGGGACTCCTCGGTGCTCGATTTCTTCGTGCTCGAGGACTAAGTGGGCACACTTCACCGCACGGACATCGCCAGCTACGTCGATGCTCGGACCTCACCAGATTCACCGGGAACTCCTCGGTGCTCGGACATTGCCAACTACGCCAGGGACTCCTCGATGCTCGGACATCGCCAGCAATGCTAGAGACTCATCGCTCCTCGATGCTCGGACATCGCAAGCGATGCCGGAGACTCCTCGCTCCTCGGTGCTCGGTCATCGCCAGCGACACCGAGGGCTCCTCGCTCCTCGATGCTCGGTCATCGCCAGCAACACCGGGGACTCCTCGCTCCTCGATGCTCGGTCATCGCCAGCGATGCCGGGGACTCCTCGCTCCTCGGTGCTCGGTCATCACCAGCGATACCGGGGACTCCTCGCTCCTCGGTGCTCGGTCAACGCCAGCGACGCTGGGGACTCCTCAGTACTCAGTCATCACCAGCTACACCGAGGACTCCTCAGTGCTCGGATCTTGCTACGTCTCATCGGTGTGCTATCAAGCTGCTCCATGCTATTCGGATTAGGGTGCTGATCTTGGGCAGCACGTCTGGGGTCTTGATACGCGCATGTCAGACGACGTCGATAAGCTTTCAGACTTCTTTTTCTTTGACCCTACTACAAGATTTATTCTTCATATTCTAGCAGGCTTAGGGACTAAGTGGGCACACTTCACCTTGAGGTGAATGTGCTTGTTCTCATCTCGAGGCTACGCCCAGGGACTGGCTACCTGCTCGGCTGGTCTTTTACTTTCTAACCCTGGCACCACGTGACTACGTCACCTACTGTCAGGCTCGGGGACTAGCTGTGGGGGTATGGCCCCGGTATCCATAAGACAAGACATGGGCTGCACCATCAGAGGTGGCCCAGCCCACAAGATCAAGGCATGCACGGCGCTGCTTGGCATGCACCACAAGATATCGTATAGTACTAAATAGGCTACTTTCCTTGTAACCCTAGCCCTCCAGAGTATATAAGGAGAGGCAGAGGTCCCCTAGTGGACACAAGATCCATATACATCTCAATACAATAAAAACAAAGACACAGGGCGTAGGGTATTACGTCGATCAAACGGCCCAAACCTGTCTAAATTGTTGTCTCTGTGCCTTGTGTCACCATCTGGTTCCTAATTACGCGCACCTCCACCAACAAATCTACCATCGCGGGATAGCCCTCGGTGGACTATCGAGCATCTTTTGTTGACACAATGGGATAATTTTTTATAGAGTAGATGAGTACAATAAAATGCTTCTAAAATATAGATAAATTATTCATATTTCCACTGCAAAGTTAATGTTTATTATCTTCTAGTTAAATTCGAACTAATGGGAGAATTTAATTTGAAGAGCAGTTAAATTTTATTCAGTGAATTATGATATTGTTATTTTTCTAACCAATGTCGATAATAGCAATATTATAATGATTTTTTATGAGTTTTTCCATGCATTAATTCTATTTCTATCCAACGGTGATGTAGAATTAGTGTAGATGAATGTTGTATGTTTTAATTTTGACCAACGTTAAATTAGGGCATGCAATTATTATGTCATATTTTCTCACTATCTCTGACGGTGTTTTTCATGACTAAACCCAATGGCATTTATCTCGCACATACCGCCTCTTGAAGGGGATAACTATAGGGTATGGCGAGAGAAGTATGAACTAGCACTTACGCTGTCTAAGAATAACCTAGTGCTTACCTCCCCGTGTCCTACTGAGCTAGTAGACCTGGTGAGGGAAGAAAATGAGTCTGATGCTAATTTCACTGCTCGATAGCGAGATCATACAGAAGTGCGGATGAAATATGATCTCGAATGCAAGAAATGGGATATTTCAAACCGTAAGTGCTTGATAGTGGCTAAGTCCATAATTTTAGATGCGATAAGGGGGTCTATTCCAGATTGTGACATCGCCACAAAATACCTCAAGAAAGCGGAGAGTTAGTTTACTGGCTCTTCAAAGGATTATGCCAGTACTTTGATCAAGAAATTATTCAATGAGAAATATACTGGTGGCATTGTTAGAGAGCAGATATTGAAGATGAGCAGCACAGCTTCGAAGTTAAAGCCAATGGATTTGGGGCTTAAGGATGAGTTTCTTATTCATTTGGTTTTTGCTTCCTTGCCCAAAGAATATAAAACTTTTGTTGTGAACTACAACATGCACCCCAATAAATGGGATATAGAGAAGCTCATTGCAATGTGTGTTTAAGAATAGGAGAGGTTGAAAAGCTCACAGGGTGACTCTGCTAACCTTGTGAAGGACAACAAGAAAAAAACTTCAATAAAAATGGCAAACCTCAAGGGAAAACCCCTCAGACTAAGCATCATCAGAAGAACAACAATGCTCAAGTTGAAAAGGATCAGTACAAATGGTGCAAGAAGCATGGACATTACCAGAGGGACTGTCCAAACTTCTTAAAGAGCCTTTTGAAGAGAGGTGAGGACCATATTGTATTTATAGATGAGTTCTTGTATTTAAGTTATGCAAAATCTACTTGGTGGATTGATTCAGGTGCAACTGTTCATGTTGCAAATTCATTATAGGGATTCCATACGAGGATGACCCTGCAAAGAGGAGAAAGAAGAATTAAAGTTGCAAATGGAGTTGAAGCCATTGGGGATCTCTCTCTAGAATTAGATGATAGTTTTAGTCTTTAGCTTTCAGATGTTCTTTATGTACCCTCTTTGCGTAGAAACTTGATAAGTGTTTCAAGATTAGATGATGATAGATATGATTATCATTTTGGTAATGACAAATGTTGGATTGTGATTAATAATAAGTGTGTTGTTCTTATCTTCCGAGAAGACAAGCTTTATTTATTATCACTTTATGAGAATGTGAATGCTGTGAGCACTGAGAATGAGAATGCTTCCTTGTCTATGAATGCAACAAATAAGCGAAAGTGAGTGTGTGATGTATCTTCAAAATTATGGCACTATCATTTAGGCAATATTTCGAGGGGGGGAATACAACGATTGATTAAGAAATCAATTCTTTCGCCTTTAGAATTTTTAGATTTAGAGCAATGCATTGATTGCATAAATGGAAAGTACGTTAAGAAAATAAAGAAAGATGCCAAATGAAGCGCATGAATTTTAGAAATAGTTCACATAGACTTCTGTGGTTTTTTTCCTAGGAAAAGTGTGGATGATTATGATTCATTTATAACATTCATAGATGATTATTCTTGTTTTGGTTATATTTATCTAATTAAGGAAAGATCGGAAGCGTTGGATAAATTTAAGATATTTAAGGCTGAAGTAGAAAATCAGCACAACTTAAAGATTAAGGTAGTAAGATCCAATGTGGGGGAGAGTACTACAGTCGACACATCCCCTATGGCCAAGTTTCTGGACCTTTTGCAAGGTTCTTACAGGAAAATGGTATAGTTACCTAGTATTCTACACCGAACGAGACTCGGCAGAATAGAGTTGCTGAAAGATGCAACCGTACCTTAATGGATATGATGAGAAATATGGTAAGGTACTCTACCCTACCGATAAGTTTATGGATGGAGGTGTTACAAACCACCATTCATATTCTTAATCGAGTGCCATGCAAGTCGGTACCCAAAACACCGTATGAGTTGTGGACAGAAAAAGAACCCTAACTTAACTATTTACGTGTGTGGGGTTATCCAGCTGAGGCTAAAGTCTTTAACCCAAACATGGAGAAGCTAGACTCCAAGACAATCAGTTGTCATTTTATTGGTTATCTAGAAAAGTCAAAAGGTTATCGTTTCTATTGTCCTAACAGACAAACGAAGTTTATAGAAACAAGACATATTGTGTTCTTGGAGGATGATATGATAAGAGGGAGCATGGTAGTACAATAAATTAATTTTGAAGAGAAGTGGGTATACGTGTCCACTTTAATGGTTCAGGAACCATTCTTCACGCTACCTCTTATTGTTGTACCAACAATGCAAGACACTGTAGTAACAACACTTGTTGTTAGCTCTCCTGTGGCAATAATGAATGAACATGAGGAACCTGTCGTTCTGGATCCCATAAAACCCATTGTCACACATTGAGGAGAAGCAACAATAGCCTCATATAGAACAAGCGTCATCTAATGAGGCCCCTAGAAGGTCTCAAAGAGTTAGGAGATCAGTCATTCCTGAAGACTACGAAGTTTATGAATGTGAGAAATTTCAAATAGAGGGTGGTCCCACCTCATTTGAAGAAGCCATGAGAAGCGCTCACTCATCAAAGTGGCTTGAAGCCATGGAAGATAAAATAAAATCAATGAAAACCAATGGTGTTTGAAACTTAGAAACAATTCCTAAAGGAGCCAAGACAGTAGGCTGTAAATAGGTCTACAAAACCAAACATGACTCCAAAGGAAATATAGAAAGATTCAAAGCTCGACTTGTGGCGAAAGGCTTCACGCAAAGAGAATGTATAAATTATAATAAGACATTTTCTCCGGTCTCATGTAAGGATTCTTTTATAATCATAATGGCGCTTGTAGCACATTTTGATTTAGAATTATATCAGATGGATGTAAAGACGACGTTCGTACATGGGGATCTTGAGGAAAATATTTACATGGTACAACCGAAAGATTTTGTTGTGGAAGGAAAAGAACGTATGGGATGCTGCCTAAAGAAATCCATTTACGGATTAAAACAAGCTTCAAGACAGTGGTATTTGAAGTTTGATAGTACAATAAGAAAGTTTGGGTTTCAAGAAAATATAGAGGATAATTACGTTTATGCAAAGTTCAAAAATGGGAAATACATTTTCCTAGTCTTGTAAGTGGATGACATCTTGCTCGCTAGTAGTGATGTTAATCTACTACTAGAAACAAAGAAGTTCTTGTCCTCGAAGTTTGATATGAAGGATCTCGGTGAAGCTTCGTTCGTCCTAGGAATAGAGATTCACCGAGATAGAGAAATGGGATTTTAGGATTATCACAAAAGGCATACTTAGAAAAAGTTCTAAAGAAATACAGTATGCAAAATTGTAAGTCTTCACCTACTCCCATAGTCAAGGGCGATAGATATGGAAAATTTCAATGTCCTAGGAATTAATATGAGATCGATCAAATGAAAGCGGTTCCATATAATTCAGCTGATGAAAGTTTACAATATGCTCAAGTGTGTACTCGCCCTGACTTAGCATTTGTTACCGGGTTACTTGGCATATATCAGAGTAATTCAAGAATAGAACACTGAAATTAGTAAAGAAAATTTTACGTTACCTGCAAGGTACGAAGGGTCTCATGCTAACGTATAGAAGATCTGATTTCCTACACATAGAGAGGTATACAGATTCTGATTATGCAGGAGATGACAGAAAGTCCACGTCTTGATACATATTCACTCTCGCAGGAGGAGCGATATTGTGAAAAAGCTCAAAGCAAACCGTCACTACATCATCCAAAATGTATGCCGAGTTTGTAGAATGTTATGGGCCACAGGGCAGGTAAATTGGCTAAAGAAATTCATACCCAGGTTAAAAGTGGTAGACGACATACATAAGCCACTCAAGTTATACTGCGATAATAATCCAGCAGTATGTTATGCTCACAACAATAAGTCAAGTGGTGCTGCCAAACACATTGACATAAAGTATAATATTATGAAAGATAAAGTCCGGGATCATATAATTAGTCTTGAGCATATAATAACAGAAAAGATGCTTGCGAATCTGCTTACAAAAGGCTTATCACCTAGCATGTTCAAAGAACACTTAGTCGTCATGGGTTTAAGGAAAAACCTATGATTCCTAGACAATAAGGGCCTAGTTGAGAATCTGTTTCAAAACAGAGAGGTGCATTGTAGCTGTTTAATCTAATGGCAACTGACCGTGATGATGAGGCACGCTCTATGCACTGATCTGTAATGGAATGGAAACAAGATAAAGCAAGTAAATTAAGTTTAAGTCATAAGGTGAGATCAAGTGGGAGAATATTAGATTGATCCTACCAGTTGGCCCAACGGCCAACAGGGCCTTGATCCACGCCCTGATCGGGGATGCTCAACTCTAGCTATGGTTGGTGGGCCCTCGTCGCACAACGCCAAAAAAAAGAGTTGGGGGTCAAGGCACAAGACACGAGGTTCACCTGAGCCGCCAGACATCTCACATACAAACCCAAAGCCGATCTAGAAAGGGAGTGTTGCCAGCGACGAGAAGCCGCCACCGCCGCCTCTGCACCGTCGCCTCTGCACCGCCGCCCTACGATCGTGCCTCCACCACGTCACCGATACCGACGTGATGGCCAGCTCGTCTTCCTCTGAGACGACCGATGGTTTGCTACACATCAATCCCTCTCTCTCTTTCTTCATATCCCGGGTTTCACCGTATCCCAAATATCAGTTAGACTCGCTAGTATCACCGCCATCTCGCGGGCGTCGGGTTCCTCCGGACTGCCTTCATCGGGCTCTTGTCGCAGCCGTCGACGACGCTGTCCTCGCTCAGCACCATGTCGTACACTCGTACATGGAAACGCCACGGTTGCGAAGCTGAAACTTCACGGCAAGCAACAACTCTCCCGGGTCTCAAGCCACGCGCACCACCAGCTGACCACAAGCCACTCCGCCTTCTACGTCGTGGTCTATGCAGATGCTAGCTTCTCGGCTCTCGCCGTACTCAAACTAGCACAAGCTAACAAGCCTAATGTACATGCATGTGACTAATACATCATCTATCCTATATGCAAGACGTACTTAAAACTAATTAAATTCATATTATTTCAAACAGAGGCGACGGGGAGTGCACGCGGCTCCACGGTCACCAACTCTGCGTCGCGGCGGGAGCTGCTGTCCGTGGCCGCCGCCGCCGTCGCTGGCGACAACCACGCAGCCACGACCGCTCACCTCGCGGTCCTTAAGATTGCCAAGAACCCGCGCGCGGAGAAGCGGAACAGAGGCTGGTGACACATGTCTCAAGGTCACGGCGTCGCCGACCCCACGTCGTCGTTTACACCGGCTCTAACGCAGGCGCTCGCGGCCACGGATCAGCGGCTCAAGAGGCACGCCAAGCAGGCTCGGATCAGCCGCTCAAGGAAGTCAGCATTAGCACCCAGCGGCAGCGACGAGACGTCTTGGCTCAGTGGAGTGGCACCTGAGGAAGACGAACTTTCGTATGTTCAAAGAACCATCTTTTTTAATGGTATACACAGGTAGAACCCTCAAATTTAAAATTTAGGGGGTGTTTGGTTCCTTCTCCTAAACTTTAGTCGCTGTCACATCGGATATTTGAACACATGCATGGAGTATTAAATATAGACTAATTACGGAACTAATTGCATAGTTTACGACTAATTTGCGAGACGAATCTTTTAAGCCTAATTAGTCAATGATTTGATAATATTGTGCTACAGTAAACATGTGCTAATGACGGATTAATTAGGCTTAAAAAATTCGCCTCGTAAAGTACTAATGGATTATATAATTTATTTTTTTATTAGTATCCAAACACTCTATGCGACACCCTTGTTTGACACCCCTAAATTTTAGTCGTCGGATCAAACACCCCCTTATTGCAGCAACATTCAAATATGATCCGCAATATGCTGCAACATTCAGATATGATCCGCGATGTGCCGCAACATTCACAATGTCCTTCTACCCAAGTTTATTGCAGCAACATTCAGCCTGTTTGGGAGGCCGTATCGTATCGTAGATTATTTACTGCTGGCTGGTTTGGTGTGAGAGAAAAACATTGTTCCTGACTGAAAATTTACGATCGTTTACGAGGATTCGCGATATGCCGCAACATTCAGATATGATTCGCGATATTCCACAACATGCAGATCCACGTTTAACTTCTTCGGGGCAAAACTGAACGGTCTCCAGCCAACAGAATGCCAACACGCGAAAAAAATAAGATACATGCCATAAGGAAGGCAGTATACTGGGAAACCCTAAACCCCAAGCCATATGCTTCCACGCAGCAATGGGGGAAAGATCAGACGATCTCTCACCCTAAACCACAAGCCATATGCTTCCAGGCAGCAATGGGGGAAAGATCATACGATCTCTCATTTAATCTCAACCTGGCAGTATAAGATATCAGACTTGCTGCATAAGACTTGGGGTGTTTGGTTATATGGACTAAAATTTAGGGCTTGTTCAGTTGGCTGGTTCGTACCGTTGCTGGTTCGTTTATGTGAGAGAGAAGTACTGCTGGCTGATTCAGATGAACAGTATTTTTGTGAGGGGGCTGGCCAGCCCAGCCCCAACCAGCCCAGCGAACACGTGGTTAGTCCATGTTACATCGGAAGTTTAGACACTAATTTAGAGTATTAATTATAGACTAATTACATAGTTTGAGACTAATTTGCGAGATGAATCTATCAAGACTAATTAGTCCATGATTTGACAACATGGTGCTACAGTAAACATATGCTAATCATGGATTAATTATGCTTAATAGATTAAGCTCGCTAATTAGTCTACTCATGTGCAATTAGTTTTATACTTAGCTCATGTTTAGTTCTCTTAGTCAGTATCCGAACGTCGGATATGACACGGACTAAACTTTAACCCCTGGATAACCATAGCATTTTATTTGGCAGTCTATATATCATGTTCTCAGACAAATAACTGATCAAATTGTGATGCAAAGACACGAATGATAGGACTGTGAAGAAATGATAGGACAGTGAAAACGGAGAACATTAAATTTTTACACCTCCACTGGAAGCATCCAATTCTTGCACCTCCATACAAACTCTTTGCAACACTAAGGCCCAGTTTAGATGCGATTTTTTTTGCAAAATGCAACTGTAGCGCTTTTCGTTGTTATTTGGCAATTAGTGTTCAATCATAGTCTAATTAGACTTAAAAGATTCATCTCGTGGATTTCGTCTAAACTGTGTAATTAGTTTTATTTTTTATTTATATTTAATGCTTTATGCATGCGTCCAAAGATTCGATGTGACGGGAATTTTAAAAAATTTGGCAAAATGAAGTGGAACTAAACAGGGCCTAAACCAAGGAACAACGGGCAACTTAAGTTGTGCTTGTCAGCGTAGCCTCCTAACAACTACATCCCTCTACCTCCCACAAGGCTAACTGCCGCCACAGCTATCCCTCAATAGCCCAACACTCCTCTAACCCAACCCTCCCACCACCCCTTCTTCCCCTTCTCTTCTTCCTCCTGACCAAGTTGCGGATTTGTGGCATGCTCAGATAAATCCATTCAGGTCACTGATATCCTAAATAAACATCCGAGACTCAGAACAAAGAACAGCAACACAACTATACATTCAGGTGACCTGAATCACCTATACAAGCATTCAGGTCTAGAAGAGAGAACAGCAACACAACTATCCATTCAAGTCACCTGATCACTAGGTAAGCATCCCAGTCTAGAATATAGAACAGCTACATGACTAGGTTTCAATTTGGAGCTCATTTTTAGATAAAGGATATAAAATCTGGCCTCAGATGTCAGCTTATTATGAACAAGAACTAGCTCACTACAACATGAGCCCAATGACATGATAAAAACAGCAGTAGTAGCTTAGCTATTAACAAATATCTCAATGAAGGCAACTAGACCGATATCCCACAGTATATATTGAGTGCCAACAAATGAACACCAACCAACTCATGGGAATAAACGCCAATTACGATTCCATTTGTCCAAACACATATCATCATTTCCTAGACCGTTGTTCTTTTTATCTGAAGACAGCAAGACAAAGGAAGCAGATTCTACCAGCAGGTCGCAAATCACGATCGATATCCAAAACATCCGCACTACAACATAAACCAGAAACACAAGGCAGGGGAAGAACCAGACCACCGGATGGATGGATGCAGATAGGAGGACGCGATGAAACTGTGATCCGGCCACATCATCAGTCGTCGCGCTTCTTGAGCTTGTCGACGCGCTGCTGCATCTGCTCGAGCCTGACGACGATCTGGGTGACGGAGAAGAGGATCCAGTAGAGGAGCAGCGCGGCGGCGATGAGGAGCGCGTTCCGCTGCGACTTCATGATGGACTTTTGGTGGCGGAGGTGCTCGGAGGGGGTGCAGGCGTGCTCGTCGTCGCAGGTGGGACGAGTCTCGTACTTCCAGTAGATGTCCATGAGCAGGAAGAGGCAGAAGGGCACCACCGACATCATGGGCTTGAGCGCGCTCCGCACCACGGAGATCATGCCCCGGCGCAGGCCGTCGAGCCCCGGCAGCGTCAGCAGCAGCAGCATGATCGCCTCCGCGCCCGCCGCGTAGCCCAGCACCACCCACTCCAGCGCCATGGCCGACGAATCGAGCCCTCGATCTGGGTCGCGTGTGGGGGAGATTTGGGGATTGGGTGCGCGTCGTGCGATGTGAGGGAGGGATTTCGGCTTGCGGCTTTAGCGAGGGGAGCGGAGAGGGCGGTGGATCGCTGAGGTGTTGCGTGGGATGGGTCTATGGGTCTAAGGCTGTGGATTAGAGGGGAGACTAGGCGTGGCTCTTGTGGACGCGGCGTAGGCAGTTTGGTAGGGTGTTACACGGACGACACGTTCGAGGAACGCGGTGGCTGAGTCCTGGGTAAAGATTGGCAATGGGCCCGATCCCCAATTCCCCGCGAGAATTCCCCTATCTGAGGCCCATCAGTGGCATAAGATCCACATCAATTGGGCCCATCTGAGGCCCATCGGTGGCTTGAGTATATATATAGAAATCTGTAACCCTAATCTCTCAGTTCTCCAGTCCCCCAGCCCCAGTCACTCCCGCAGCCGCCAGAGTCCTAAGCGCAGACGCCGACCATGGCCTGAGCGCGTTTCACGCCGTCGCGTGTCCTCGCCCCAAGCTCCTCCGTCTTCCCTTGCATGCAGCATCTCGAAGCCCCTGGCTAGACATCGCTAGTCACCAGTCACCACCGCCCCTGCGCTGCTGCCTAGTACCTCCATCTGAAGGAACGATGGCTATTGCCGTGTTGCATGACTTCGTCTCCTTTTTCTCAGCCTGCTAGTGGACAGCAGAGGCGTATCTTGCCTTTTTTGCATTACCGTCTCATCCTAACACAAGCACTTGTTTATTTGTGAGATTTTGTTATTGATTTGTTTGTGATTTTGGCCGCAAAGGAGCTGCGAAGGCTGCGTCCTGCCTGCCCTGGCCTGGCCCGCGAAGTCTCGAGCCCATCCGTCCCCGCGCTATCGCCTCTCGCGATGCATGTTCCGTCCGAGCAAAGCACGGAAGCACGGCCGGCGCCCGCCCCGGCGGAGCAGGGATAGCTACGACTGGAAGCGGACGCTTCTGCGTCACTGCCGGCCCGTGAGCCCCCCGCCGCTGGCGGCTTGCGCGCGCGTCCTCGCCAGGTGCCTGCGATTTGTAAAACTAAACGATTCTATTTCTTGTTGGTGCAAGATGTGTTTGTGATGAACATTTCTTTTCTAGATCGGTGATCTGAGTAATTTTTTTCCCAACTTATATCGCGGGGACGGGGACCCCGTCGGGGATGGATTCCCCGCTCGGGTTCGGGGATGGAGAGATAACGTCCCCCGCGACATTTGACGGGGGCGGGGACGGGGAAAATCTTTCCCAATGGGGATGGGGATGGGAAGACGATACCCGACGGGGAATTTTCCGTTGCCATCTTGAGTCATGGGTGTACGGGAAGGGCCGGATGCGCAGGTGGGCACGCCAAATCCTCGTGGACGGGTCCGATCTCCGGGCAGAGCTCGCGCTCTCACGACGCGTGGAGGTTTCCGTTGAACAATCTGAATCCAGATCAGATAGAAAATGAAGTTTTGTTGTTCCTTTCGTTTGAGAGGAAGCTAACTGGTGGAGATGAGCAGGCGAAGCAAGGAATAAGGGAGGTTTTCTTCGCTGCTAAGGTTTGGATCGAGACACTACCGTACCATCTTGTAGTTTTTTCCCATCGATATCGATACTATAAGAGATAAGAAGCTGCTTGCGTTAATCTGGTCGTTTGGACGAAGTTGTGGCTACAGTGTACATATACCACGGTTTGCTTTGACGAACGTGATCGCAAATACAGTAACAAAACGCTGTCCAACCATATGGCACGATATTAACACTGTGGTTATCCCTTCTTCGCAAGACGATGGTTGGCAGTTTAATGTTTGCTACCACATTCCTGTTTGGACCGGGCTTAATGTTGGACTGTTGGTGATGGCGCCGCGTGATTTTCTTTTTTGAGTTCCATGCGGAGCGGTGAGATCCCTCTCAGGATAAAAAATTAGTGTTATAAACCTTAAAATCTATCATCGAGAATACTGCCTAAACATGGCGTCAAAGGAGCCGATGCCTTACCTCACAAATTGCACAAGCATCCATGGAGCTATGTGTTGTGGCTCAGCACATGTTTTCTTGAGGCAACATGATGGGTAAAGTGGCTAATAAGTGACTCGGTCAGAGCATGGAGTGGTGGAGCCAAGAAACAAATGGCAGATGCACTACTATATATGCGTTGGGAAGATATTTGCTTTCAAAGCATCCATTCCTACCCGTATCATACCTTTTTATTAGGTTGTAGATTGTGGCCCCATTCAGTTTACTCTATATTCGGTTTGTTCGACTTCTTTTTTTAGGCGGAACAGTGTTTTTTCTCTCACAACAATTCAGTCAGAACAGTGTTTTCAGTCAGTTTCAGCTAAAATTCTGCCAGCCGAACGGGGCCTATGTGTATGTCTCACCACCTGACATTATAAAAACCTAAAACGGTTTTTGTCGGTGCAGAAAGTGACCAACAAGTAAATATTTGTAGTTTTGTCGTACGTTGTGATCGGAGGTGGCCTAGCACTCAATGATACATGGTTTATACTGGTTCAGACAACGTGCCCTACGTCCAATTTGAGTCGGTCGGTGACTTTATTCTTGAGCCTAGGTGCTCGAAGTTTGCAGTGGGGTTACAAACGAGAAGGAGAAAGATGGGGGTACAAGAGGTCCGGTCGGACTCCGGTCGGAAGGGCCGAGAGCGACAGGAGTTCCGCTATGAGCTAAGTGTTCAAGTGTGTACTTGAGGTTCGAACCTGGCGGTTCTGTGGTTGTGAACTAGTGAACTTGATCGATCTAATGAATCTAGAATCACTCTCCTGTTGGGAGAGAGCGCATCCTCTTTTATAGATGAAGGGAATGGCTTTACAAGTGAGAGGGAGAGTGTGTGTATGCTTCTAAACCTTGTTGCCCATGCCGGTGGGTACATGATGATGGTAGGCGCCCATAACAATGTTGGATGTCGGATACACGTGGGAGACTGCGTCGTTTTGTTTGGGTATGGTAGATGTCGGTGCCTGCTATACTGTTGATACTCAGAGGTATGTGAGGGTTTTACCATGTTCACTTAGTATGTTAAATGCCGACGCCCACAATACTGTCGATGCCTAGAGGCATGTGGGGGGAGCCTTACCGTATGGGAGTTAATGGCGCCCACAATACTGTAGAGAAAATGTCGGCGCCTACAACACTATTTGGGCTTTGCCATGTCAGGGAGGTTGCAGAGTACGGTTTTTCTATAGGTGTACAGGGTACGGTCCCTAGTATGGTTTGATTTGTGCGCCCTGCCTTACTTTCTCAACCCGTTTCCTAGTCCTTACCGAGAGGACGTCCCCGATCGGTGGGTCCCGGGCAGCTCTGATCGCGTCAATCGAAGAAGAGCAGCGGGCAGGGGTTCGACGCACCCCCGGTCGGAGACGCGGGTCAGAGTCGGAAGTGGCGTTTGGCCAAGCCTTCTGGTCGAAGAGGCCGTCCGGAAGTGGGCTGGAGACCGAAGTGAGCCCTCTGGCCGGAGAGGTGGGTCGGAGTCAAAAATTGGGCATCGCTCCTCCTCGACCAGACCTTTCCGGTCGGTGATTAGATCGCCCTTCTGGCCTGTCGTCCAGATACTTGGGGCAGCCCATGAGTTGCGCGTTGTCTGCTTGGGCCGAGCCTTCGTTGGGAAGCCGTTCCGCGAGGGACCCCGGGTTTATGAACCCGACAGGAGCCCTCGAGCCCTCGGACGATTTGGGCAGAATCGTCTAGGGGATTTTTTGTCTTGACAGAAGGTGCGCGGGGGGGGGGTTCATGTTGCCAGTGGGAGAGGTTTTCGTTTCATCAGCGAGTGCGCGTGAGCGCACCCGCTGGTGTAGCCCCCGAGCCCCAGGGTGATTCGAGCAGAATCGTCTGGGGTGTTTGTCAGCGGGCGTGTGTGCGTGTTTTTTAGTCGAGATGGAGTCGTCAACCAAGGCGTTGTTGCGTAGCTGAAACGTTTTTTAGATTTGGGATCGGGCGAGGTAGAGCTCATGGATCTTGGCGTCGGTGCGCGTCGTGGGATCGGGCGAGGCAGTTAGTTTAGGGATCGGACAAAACGGAGCCCGCGGGTCCTAGCGTCAGTGCGTGCCGTGGGACTGGGCGAGTTGGAGTCGTGGATCCTGGCCTCAGTGCAGCCCGCGCAGCCGAGGCAGTTAGTTAGTTTAGGGATCGGGCGAGCTGGGGCTCGCGGATCCTGATGGGGTGAGTTTCGGGTCGCAGACCCAGGCGTTTGGTGTGCTGTCGAAGCGTAGCCGGATGGGGCGAGTTCAGGGTCACAGACCCAGGCGTTTGTTGTGCAGTCAAAGCATAGTCGGATGGGGCGAGTTTGGGGTCACAGACCTAGGCGTTTGGTGTGCAGTCGAAGCGTAGCCGGATGAGGCGAGTTCGGGGTCGCAGACCTAGGCGTTTGGTGTGTAGTCGAAGCGTAGCCGGATGAGGTGAGTTCGGGGTCGTAGACCCAGGCATTTTGTGTCTTGAGCCCCTGAGCCCTGTTGGGCTTTGATAGGGGTCGGTTTGAGTTTGTATGCGTTACCCCGTCTTTGGTTTCTCATAACCAGAGGGGCTGAGTTTTGTCCCTTATCCCGATCGCTCGGGCTCAAGTGATGCGCTCAGTGAGTTCGCTAATGGGTATGATCGAGTGGAATCTAGGTTCGTCATTCGTGACGGGGTCGACATAGCCCTCTTGTGACATTCCACTGCTCCTTTACCTGCAACCCGGCAGATGCCTGGGTCGTTTCGGAGACCAACCCGGGTGGCCTGATGGCCTCCCCTCGATGTAGATTCTGTGGGCTTGGCAGAGGCTTAAGATCGAACGAGAAGGTTGAGATGACCTTGTCTGTCAGACTAGGCGAGGGCCGCACGGGGCTCATCTGTATTTTTCTCCCCTAGCTCTGTTTGACGTGGGGCGGCCTCAAACCCTTTGTGGGCCGGCCTTTGAACCCCGGTCGATTGTTTGTGCATGTCGAATGAGACAACTACTGCTTCGTGACGCAACATGGAGCGTTGTGATGCATTTCGCTGCATGTGCGATGCTTAGTTCCTGAGCCCTCGGGTGGTTCAGGGCCTGATTCGTTCAGGGGCATGGGCATATGGATTGAATGCATGTATAGATGTATGAAATGATTATAAGGAAATAGCGCGGGGTCGGTAGTGTTACCTTGATGACTCGAGTGACGGGGTTTTGAAGAGCTCCAATCAGAAATGTCCGACCGAGACCCATGCTTGTCGTTCGTGATGGAGTTGGTATGGCCTACATGGGGCGTCCCTTTGCTCCTTACCTGTCTCTCGGTATTTTTCCTAAGCCATTCGATCGACTTAGGAAGCCCGACGTTCTCTCTTGGCGGAGATCTTGTTTTTTTCTAAGTCCCGCCTAGGGATGCGGAGAGCTGCCTATGTGTGGTGGCGCTTTGGTTCTTGTGCCAGCGTGCGGTAGTGGTTGGCGTGCGGTAGTGGTGGGCCATACCCAGGCCACGTCCCGTCTGATCAGGTGTCGTTCCATTGGGCAGGGCACGTCTCATCGGTTAGGGCGCGTCTCATCTGCATTAAATGGGAAAAAGAGAGTTTTCGCTCCGCCGTTTCGACTTTCCCGATCGGCGCGCCTTCCCCAACTGATGCACCCTTTTCCTTAAGTAGGTGAAGGGAGAAGGTCTTTCGCCCCGTTCCTTTGCATGTTCCCCATCTGTCGCCTCCTCTCATTTTCCTTCTTGCCAAGAGCATTCTTGAGAGCCACGACGGTTTCTAGAAAAGAAAAAGGGAGAGAAAGAAAAAGGGAGAGAGCGAGAGGGAAGAGACAACTCACAAATCCTTTCATGATCCTAGAGCAAAATGTCGGATTGGAGGTCGTCCACTATGAGGGAGTCGATGTTGAAGGCCTTCGCCGCAAAGGGGTTTCTATCGCCGAAGGAGGTGACACACTAGAGGGCTCTCGGGAGGGAGGAGTTTCCGCAACCTCGGCCCGGTGAGGTGGTTTCCTTTCTCGCCTTCCATGAGCAGGGTTAGGATACCCCGTGCACTGGTTCCTGCGTGGACTCCTCAATGAGTGGGGTCTGGAGCTACAACACCTCAATTCAACGAGGTTGCTGCACATCACTGGCTTCATCACCGTCTGCGAGGCTTTCCTTGGGATGGAGCCGCACATGGACTTTTTTCGGCGGCTGTTCTCTACGAGAGCCTTGATGGTGGGGAATCCACCCGAGGTCGTGTCGGTGGGGGGTTTTGCCCTACAGAGAAAACCGAGCGCGGGAGGCTCGTATCCCGCGTACATCCCCTGTGACTCCAACTGGGATGGCACGGGGAGTGGTTTTATATCAGGAATCCAGTGGAGGCATCATTCCTAGCGTTCACCGGTGGGAGACCAGAGAAATAGGATAGTTGGTCATGGGGTTATTCCTGTCGGGAGAAGAAGGTGGAAATCATCGAGGAGGAGCTCTGGAAGCTCGTGCAGCATAGCCTTGATGGGGTGCGGGTGTTCCACACCATCTATCGCCACCGGGTTGCTCCGTTGGTGGAGAGGTCGCGACCGATGTGGAGGTACAGCGGCCCATCAAACCCTGATCGTGCGTCGCCGGAGGAGCTGCCAGATGACAAGGTTTGGAGTCGCCTCGACCAGGTGCTGCAGCTGAAGCCAAAAGAGAAGGTCAAGGGAAAGCCCATACCTCTTAATGCCTCAGTGGTGTCCAAACTGGTGTGCTCCTCTTTCTTTACTTCATCTTCTTTTCCCCCTTTGCTTTCCTACCTTTTGATCTTGAGTCGCCTGTTGCGTAGGGGCTTGATGCTTACAGGTCCCGGCCGCACCTTCCGAAGGGGCCGGAGGGTGCGGCATGGCAGGCCACCCAGAAGGAGGTGGCGGATGCCAGGAAGAAGAAGAAAGCCGAGGTGGCTCACCGGAGGTATAAGAAGGAGAAGGAGATTGCCCGGCGCATGAAGGTCGGGGAAAATAAGAGCGACGTCGAGTCCAAGCTCGAGTTAGGGGACCCCACAGATGTGGATGACATGGTTTTCTCCGAGGAGGAGGAAAGTCGAGAGGTCGTTGTGACCTTGGCGGAGCGTCGTGACCCTACGGTGATGTCCGCTGGTGATGAGCTAGAGGCGGAGAGGCGCGTGGTGGTTCCCATGCCAAGGAAGCGTGCGGCGAGCGTGGATGCCATCGGCAAATGGGAAGCGAAGCGAACACGGTCATCGCGCCCCTCGTTGGCGTCGCCGGTCTCGTCCCCACCTATCACGGATGTGCTCGAGCAAGCCGAGCGGTCTAAGGAGTGGGCTAGTACCCATGCGTCGTCGGGACTGTTGCTAGCGCGTGACTCATAGCCAGAGGATGCCCCGCCTATTGCTCCAGTCGAGGCGTCTCGAGCCGAGGGTCACGGTGACCCACGGGTCGGGCAGGAGCCGATTGGGACAACTCCGCCCCCGGCTAAAGTGAGGGGGTGCGGGTTGTAGCCTGGGAGCGGTCCTTGCCCTGCAGGCCCGTCGACGTCGGGTCTTGCCTTCAGAGTCGTGCCGCTTACCTTCCGGTATGTTTTTCTTTGTTTCTTTTGCTGTTGAGTCTTTTTGGAGTATGACTTACCTGCAATTTTTTGTCAGCGGCTAGGCAATGACGGGGTTGAGCATTGCCCAAGGCCCACCCTACAGCGTGTCGCGATGAGCGGTGGGGGAAAAGGTGGTGGCAGCGAACCCTTCCCTTCTAGGGGTGGTGCCCCTCGGATCGGTTGCTAGTATGTGGCAGTGACGATGTCGGCATTTTTGGCGATCTCGGTGCTGACAGCGGAGGTTGTGTCGAAGGTAACTCTCGCGGCCCCTCCTCCACTAGCAGAGGTGGAAGAGGAGGGGGAGACCGAGCTCCCCGCTTCACCGAGTGGAGAGCTACACGGCTCACCCTCGTGGTCAGAACTGAAGGCACCGGGGGGAGACATGACCAGGACAGAGTTGGAACACCCAGCGGTGGCCTATGCAACCAAGGTGGTGGATATCCCATCCGATGACGAGGCAGATGGCATGGTGGAGCTGCCGGTGTCATCATGAGGGCTAGCGGTGGTTCAGTCGGAGGCTGGGCCCTCCGGCGGGCTATCGGATGGAGACCTAGAGTGGTCCTACCCCGAGGACCTAGCAAAGGTGTGGTTTGTCCTTCGGGATTCCTAAGAGTGTTAGCTCTAGGACATCCTTGGGGGGAAAGGACTTGCCACGGTGTCCGAACTCACCAACCTATCCTTGAAGCTCGAGGACACCCAGGAGCGGGTTAAGTCCACCCAACAGTTAGTCCAAGTCGACCTACAACTCGCCATGGAGGTGAGTTTCCCGTATTTGTCCTTGACCTATGAATATCTTGTTGGTTGCCTCAACAAACTTGCTTTTCATATGGCCTGAAGGAGATGTCATCCCGCAAGTCCCGCTTCCTCCGGGTGGAGCATGCCCAGGTGGCTGAGCTTGAGCATCAGCTAGAGTTCGCCCGCCGTGAGTCCTAGGACCGGGCAGCCGAGGTGACCACGGTGCGGGTGGAGGAGCAGCGTGTAGCGGAGCGGGAACCATCATCGAGAGGGGGCTTGCGGCGGCGAAGGCCCATCAGGCAGAGATTGAGGCAGGGTTACGAAAATCCCTAGCGGACACTGAGGCGGCGCTCCAAAAATCCCTAGAGACCCTTGAGTCAAAGTGGAGTGCCTTGGTGTCGGAGCAGAGTGCCCTGGAGTCGGCGTGAAAGGCCCTAGAGTCAAAACGGAAGGCCCGGTCAGAGGCAGACCAAGAAGTGCTCGCGCTTTAGGGCCGGGTGATGGGGACGGAGGAGGCGACCTCCTGGCTCCACGAGCAGGTGGCCCGGCAGGCGGAGGAATTCTCCACCCTTGAGAACTTCCGCCTTGGTACGTACCTTTTTTGTTTTTCATCACATTGGTTTCCTCCCTCAGCCTATTTCTGAGCTTGTTGCCCTTCTTCCAGAGCTCGACAGAAAGGTGAAGTCGTTGGAGCGGGACCTAGAGACGGTCAAGGTGACTTTTGGCCGAAATGCAGAGGAGCTGGCCAAGTCACATGAAGAGCGATGTGCTCTCGAGGAGGAACTTGACTAGATTCGCAATGTTGCCTAGCTTGTCGTCTTGGGAGGTCTTCGGGTCAGCGCCAAATGCTAGCGCGCCTGCTGTTCAGCTGGCGGAGGTCCCAGATGCGGTTCGGGACCTTATCACAAGTGGGTTGTTCTACAGAGCGTCGGGGGTGTTGACCTAGGTGGCGACGTACCATCCGAACCTAGACTTCGCCACTATCTGCAGTGGGTATGCTGATGGCATGAGCACAGAGGACATCCAAACGCTCGGGGAGAGCTTGCTGCCGCACGCAAGGTTGGTGGCAGAGCAAGTCTCCGTAGTGGGTGATGGACGTCCGCCATGAAGATATGGCCAGAAGCATGCGTCGGGGGGACATTGCCCCGCTTGCGGATGGCACGGAGCCTGGGTCGGAGGTGGATATCGCCCTAGCTCTGACCGAGCCGAATGTCGTCCCGCCGGGGAGTGAGCAGCCTATGCCCTCGCCAGTCATACCGACAGCAGATGCCGCCGAGGCACCCTAATAGTTTGTAAAGTATAAGAAGTTTAGTAGATGTAAAAAGATTAAGTTCATGGGTGAGTCCCCGCGTAAACATTCTTGTGTGCTTAATGACTACAGTCGGTTTCATTTTTTGTGATGGAGTCACTCCGTTCGGGGAAGCTTGTCCCTTTCATTCCTTAGTTTTTCCTTAGTATAATTTTGTTTTTATTCTTTCTTTCTCATACTTGCCCGTTCGTCCTGTAGGATGCAACCTTGGGAGCCCGGGGCGTGGCCCACGAGGCTCAATTGTCCGTAACCGTATGAAAAGGTAGGGTGCGATCGGTCGGAATGTTTTAATGCAATGCTACGTAAGGCAAATTAAAGGAATGAACTACCCTTTTGTTTGGGTAAGAAGGAGTTTCACCATATGATAGTAAACAAAAAAGAGAGATAGTAGTGTAGCCTCATGGAGCCCCCGAGCGACTCGGGCCAAAAAGTGTTCGGGTCGGGGTGCTCTTATAGGAGCAAATGCTAAGTAAACAATGGTAAGACTAAAAATTAGGGGAAGAAAAAATGACATAGCTGTTCCAAGCATTTGGTGAGAATGTCGTCGTTGTTGTCCTTCTGTCGGTAGACATCCGGTCGGATCACTTCAACCTTCAGTCATCCGGATCCTTGCCCAATACGCCCCCTTTCTTGGCCGCTACTTCTTCGCCTTTCTCTACCTTTGGCCCACCGGCCTGTTGCAGAAGGCGCTTGAGGAGCTCACAGTCCTTGTAGAGGTGTTTGATGGGGTAGGCGTGGTTGGTGCACAGGCTCTTCATGAGTTCGTGGAAGTGGCCTGAAAGGGGCCCTCATCCTGATCCTGGCGTTTGGCCTTGTCTTTGCCTCGGCCTTCGTTGGAGCGTGGCAGGAGTGGCGCTCGCTGGAGGCGTTGGACAAAGGTCTGTGGTCTCAGGCCATCCGAGCTGGGCTCCAGTCGCTGCCGCATGCGTCTCGGCTCGGCCTGAGCCGCTCGTGTATAGGCGATCGGTGCGGAGCGATCGTCAAGTCAAGACAAGGCGTCGATGCAGCCTCTTGTGCCACGCCTGATGGTTGTAGTGGTGACCGGTGGAGCGACTTGTCTGTTGTGTCCCCATTCCCCTGGTGGGGAGTGAGGTGGCGAGTTGGTGTCATGATATGAAGCTCTCCGCTTGTTGAACAACGGCGGTCTCCACTAGTGCCCGGAGGTTTCGGTGGATCGCTTATTCCTAAGGGTCATTCGGCTCGGGCAAGCCACGCAGAAGCATTGCCGCAGCAATGATGTTCTGATTGGCCTGACCGAACTATGGGGGATCATTCCCCCTATCCATGGTGTTGTGCTGGATCCGACAGGAGCGACCCCGGGTGTCGCTCGCCGGTCTACGCGCACGGGGCACAGTGTGGTGCGCCGAGCGTGCCAGCGCAGTCAGTGGCTAGTGCAGCCACTGTTGTCGTAGTTCCTCACCATGCTTTTGTGAGTGTGTGGGGTCTTCGCATGAGGGTCCAGAGGGGTGTGAGTCTGTAAGGATTCCGTTACCACCGGTGGCTGTCTCGGAGCGTCCGCCATAGCGCACTCTCAGGACGGACGGTGGCTAGGCGCCACGTTGCCGATGCTGGAGCCTTCACTCTCAACATCGTCATCCATGAGGTTGAGGAAATAGGTGGGAGCGTAGCTCGCCATCCCCACGAATTCGGATGTGAGAGGGGGTGGCGCCGGCATCCTTTGGAGCCCCCGGGTGTACGCGTCCGCGGGAGACGTGAGGCCATTGGGGAACCGGTCGTATGGCGGTCATGGCAGGGACAACGGGGTCCCTCCAAATAATTGGCGGAAGATAGAGGATAGTAAGTAAATAACAGCATGTGCATTACTTACAGCGGAGTTTGAGCAGAGAGTTTGCTCAGAATGAAGCGCAGGTGCCTCGTTGTTGAAGTCATCGTGCGTCCCGGAGCCGATGGAGGGCGCCCCTCCAATGGGTGCCAGAACGAGAGCCTCCTTGTGGAGGCATAGTACGCCAAGCCGGTCGGCGATAAAATCCGGTGGGAGTGTGGGAAACTCCAGTGAGCCGAAGCCAGTCGTATCACCTGAGTCTGCCATGGCGAAGGTGGTGGGAAAGTGGGTCATCCGATGACCAAAAAGTGTTGAATGCACAACGTCTTCCCCATGGACGGCGCCAACTGTCGATGTAGAAAGTGACCAATAAGTAAATATTTCTAGTTTTGTCGTACGTTGTGATCGGAGGTGGCCTATCACTCAATGACACAGAGTTATAGTGGTTCAGGCAATGTGCCATACGTCTAGTTTGAGTCGGTTGGTGACTTTATTCCTGAGCCCAAGTGCTCGAAGTTTGCAGTGGGGTTACAAACAAGAAGGAGAAAGATGGGGGGTATAAGAGGTCCGGTCGGGCTCCAGTCGGAAGGGCTAAGAGCGACAGGAGCTCCGCTATGAGCTAAGTGTTCAAGCGTGTGCTTGAGGTTTGAACCTGGTGGTTCTGTGGTTGTGAACTAGTGAACTTGATCGATCTAATGAATTTGGAATCACTCTCCTGTTGGGAGAGAGCGTGTCCCCTTTTATAGATGAAGGGGATGGCTTTACAAGTGAGAGGGAGAGAGTGCGTATGCTTCTAAACCTTGTTGCCCACGCTGACGGGTATCGAATGATGGTAGGCGCCCACAACACTGTTGGATGTCGAAGGCACGTGGGAGGCTACATCATTTGGTTCGGGTATGGCAGATGTCGGTACCTGCTATATTGTTGATGCCCAGAGATATGTGAGGGGTTTTACCATGTTCACTCGGTATGGTAAATGCATGCGCCCACAACACTGTCGATGCCTAGAGACATGTGAGGGGGGCCTTACCGTATGGGGGTTAATGGCGCCCACAATACTGTAGGGAAAATGTCGGCGCCTACAACACTGTTTGGGCTCTGCCATGCTAGGAAGGTTGCAGAGTACGGTTTATGCAGGTGTACCGGGTACAGTCCCTAGTATGGTTTGATTTGTGCGCCCTGCCTTACTTTTCTCAGCCCGTTTCCTGGTCCTTACCAAGCGGGCATCCCTGATCAGTGGTTCTCGGTCGGCTCTAATCGCGCTAGTCGGAGAAGAGCAACGGGGCAGGGGTTCGGCGCACCCCCGGTCGGAGACGCGGGTCAAAGTTAGAAGTGGCATTTGGCCAAGCCTTTCGGTCGAAAAGGTCGTCCGGAGGCGGGCTGGAGACCAAAGTGAGCCCTCTGGTCGGAGAGGTGGGAAAGAGTCAGAAACTGGACGTCACTGCTCCTCAACCAGACCTTTCGGTCGGTGATTGGATCGCGCTTCTGGCCTATCGTCCAGATACTTGGGCCGGCCTATGAGTTGCGCGTTGTCTGCTTGGGCCGAGCCTTCGTTGGGAAGCCGGTCCGTGAGGGACCCCGAATTTATGAACCCAACAGTTTCTAAGTTTCCACAAGCTCCACGTTGCACCGGCACTGCACAATCAACACAAGATGTTTTCTCTCCCTCAATCAACATTTAGCAATAGCTTCAAAGTTATCGACTCCATTTAGTGTAACCACATGACCTAGTTGTAACCACATTTGTTTTGCCACCACGCAACCAAAGAAGGGGTGATGGACTTACTCAAAAGCATCATAGGTGGATCACAACATTTGTTTTAGACAGAGACTGCCGTCCAACTATGGTCATGTTTGGTTCTTTTAACTAGCTTGCCTCACCTTGCTTACCTGAGTAAGCTTTAGCTTGCCAGACCAGACAAACCATTTCCACGCTCTTGCAGTTTTGCTTTGGCAAGGAAAAAATGGCTAGGACAAGCCCCGATGTACTCTAGTTGGATATCCAAACTAGCATCATCCTCCATGTCCTTGCTTGATGAGGCCATAAAGACAAGGCAACCAACATATGTCCTACATTATCTTTTATCAAGATATAGTTTTTCGATAATAGCCATAGGAAAACATAAACTTTAGAGGGTATATGCAATTTCCTAAGTGGTGGTGGTATGCACTGGTTTTACACCCCCTAAAATTGACCAAATAATGGCCCCGTTCGGCTTACTCCATATTCAGCTTGTTCGGCTTGTTTTTTCAGCCGGAACAGTGTTTTTCTCTCACAACAATTCAGCCAGAACAGTGTTTTTTCAGCCAGTTTTAGTCAAAATTCAGCAAGCCGAATAGGGCCATAAAGGGATGTGGCACCCGTGACGGTTTTTTTGAACTGTGACGGGGGGTGATGATTTGTCTCTCGCAGTTGCATTAGAAGGCCTTCCCACGAAGCAGGACCTAACACCATCATACTTGCCCCGGCCCACTATCCACTGCCCCACGAAGTTTTCCTAGGTTGTCAGTATGGAAGCTTGGCAACAAGCACTGGGGGAGTGCAATCTTTTAGCTTGTCCCAGCGAGGCGGCGAAGCACGTCGCTGGTGCTCCTTCTTTTGACCATTTATGAACAGAAATGCTATATAACACATATATGTTTTAGCAAAAAAAAACATATGAATTTTTTTTTGTCTCTCTCTCCCCCTCTTTTCTTCCATTTCCTGGACTGTCTGGTCGGAGAGAGATACGGATACGGATATGAACATACGGTCACCAGCGCTGCTGCAGGTAGAGGCAGGCGTACACGCTCACGTGCGCAGCAGATTCCTCCCTTCCCTCACTGACCCGCGCTGCCCCATCCACCTTCCTGCCCTGCGGGCCCTGCGCACTCTGGAGTCTGGACGGCGCGGGCACGCTTCAGGGCCGCACGAACCCGCCGATCCTCTACGTATACGCGTGTGGCCGGACCCGATTTGTCCTTTTGTCCTTGCATAGAAAAAAATTGTTTCTTATGATTTGTGATTGTCTGAGGCCCTATTCGTTTGGATGAATTTTGGAGAAATCTGGATGAATCTAGAGAAATTTGTGAGAGGAAAACGCTGCTCCGGATAAAAAAAAGAAGCGGATTAAGCCGGATTTAAGGGCACGCAAACGGGCCAAGTAGATGGAGCTACTACTGCCGCCGTGAGACTGCTGATGATGGCGAGTACTCACCAATTCACCATTACCCAACAACCACGTGTTTTATATAGTTTCAACACATGATTTTTTTGCACCATGGAATTAAGATCCAACAGCCTCCACCCTCCTTCTACCTCTATCCTTCAGCCACCTTCTATCTCCAGACAATCACAAATCACAAGATCACAGATCCACATATCACAAGAAACAATTTTTTTCTATGGAAGGACAAATCACAGCAGAGGAGGAGGAGAGGCTCCTGGAGCATCACCGCGCACAGGTAAAGCACCACCGTACCCACCTGAAAACCTCTGATGGAAAGCCCGCCCGTTTTCAACTCCGTGCCGTACGTGTCTATGTGACGGGATAACGTGCACGCGAGCGCAATCGCCGCGGATACGAAGGGAAAAGGAGAGAAAAAAATCCATATGTTTTTTTTTTTGCTAAAACACATGTATGATGTATAGCATTTCTGTTCGAAATATGAACCGAAGTGACGGAGAAATATGTGACTTAAACCGTGATGACATATAGTGTAGTTAACACTAACCTTTTCCAAAGTAGCATCAAGCAAGCCTAGTAATTAGTGAAAGAGGCACAATGCTGCTACTGCTAGCAAAAGCTTACAAAAAGCAATCAACACGCTGCTATCGTACAGCGGAGGCCACAGAGATATCCCTTCGTTTCAAAATTCTAAGCGCGCAAAAGCTGAATCATTTGAATCCACTCTCAGATATACTAAAACTCAGCTGGACAAAAAAGTGAGTCCACATCAAAAGCTACAGAAAAAAACAAAGCTCCGAGCAAAGATAAAGGCACGCAAAACTAAAGCTCTTTTCATCACTTGTGTTGTGCCTGCTGTCACATAGTGACTTTGAACACAGCATGCATGATGAGCCGCTGAGACCAGGATCAGTATGGCCTTGCCCTCAAAATCAAATTATTGGCACTACTGGATTATGTAAACAAATGCACATAATATGCTTTCTCTTTTCACTTAGGCCTTGTTTGGATGTAGTCGGATTCACATCAATCTACATGTGTTGGGATGGATTAGAGTGGAGCTTGAACTAAATTCCACCCTAATCCACACAACACATGTGAATTGGAGTGAATCCGACGACACCCAAACAAGGCCTTATAGATGTTTTCAGACTCTGCTTCGTGGGGTAGTCGCAATGCAAGTATAATCACGTTACCAGTATCTGAATGTTTTCAGACTCTGCTTCAGTTTTGGATGTGATTAATGACAAGCAAGATGATTTGGGCGCCTCATGGTGTCCCTACATCAGTGACAATCTTACTATCTAAGAGAGATCATCTTGCCAAACTTCTTGTCTTCTTGATAGCCAAAGCAGAAGCAAATTCTGATCTACCCCAAGATACAGCATAGCTACTGTTCCAGTCTTCAACATCACGGTACGGTGCAACAATACCTATATGGAGCCAAGGAAGCGAAGAAACCGGCGGCGACCACGTGGACTAGATCAAATCCATGCCGACCGGCGAGGCTGCTGAAACCTCCGCTGCCGTTGGCCCAGAAGCGCGCGTAGCATTTGCCGAGGTAGACCTCGCCGGCCGTGGCGTAACCGCACCCGGCCTTGAGCTGTGCGGCCGCGGCCGAGACGCAGTCGGAGCAGGACTTGGCGCCGAGGTCCCCCACGCACTGCGACATGGCCTGCATGGCGCCGGACCCTCCGGCGCGGTACCCTCCGCCCGCCGGAGCCGCCGCGGCCACGAGCGCGCCGAGCACCGAGTCTCTCATGGCCACCCCGCCGGCGTCCCCGGGCGTGCCGCCGCACTTCTTGAACAGCACCGCCGTGTCCTGCTTCCCCAGGAACGAGTCGTTCCCGTAGCGCACGAAGCAGGCCCGCAGCTGCACCGCGCCGCCGACCGCCCAGGCGCAGAGCGAGGAGAGCCTGGAGATGGCGGAGCGGACGCAGCCGCTGCAGACGGAGGCCGGGAGGTCGGAGCGGCACTGGTAGAGGCCGACCACGGACGAGTCGGTCGGCGCGGTGAAGTTGTCGTAGGGGGCGTAGGGCGCGCTGTTAGCGACCGAGGTGAGCACGGAGTCCACCCCCGACGCGTACTGGGAATCGGCGCTGTAGCGGCCCTGCGAGCACCCCGCGTACACGAACGCCGAGTAGTCGTCGGCGCAGGTGCCTGTGCACAGCCGGATCAGCAACGAGAGGACGGGGAGGAAGGTTGCTGCCGTGACGCGCGTGGCCATGTCCATGTGCTTGCTTGTCCGCCGGCCTGCTCGGCTTGCGCTCTCGTTCAGGCTTCAGCGTCAAGTTTGCGGGAAAATTCGAGAAGGCGACTAGGCAGAGAAGGCGACTAGGCGAGCGAATCGAGCTGGTCTGAGATGGGCAGAATGCGCCGGTGCTGCGTGGGCTCTCGGCAGATTAGCTAGACGCGGTATTTTAGTTAAAAGGGCCAGCATCTGCGATATCATGTAAAGAAGGCTGGGTTCTCGCTAGCGCTTCGATTTGCTACTTGAGTACTTCAGACAGGTACGTGACAATGGTGGAGTTGCCCCAAGGATTATGGGCACATTGTGCACGAAATTAGAGCTATATCGAATGATTTTAGATTTATCGAGTTCGTCCATGAGGGGAGACAATCAAATGTGGATGCTCGTAATCTTACTGGGAGATGTATTTATACTAATTTAAAGAGACATGTTTGGTTGTTCGTCCATGAGGGGAGACAATCAAATGTGGATGCTCGTAATCTTGCTAGGAGATGTATTTATACTAATTTAAAGAGACATGTTTGGTTTGTATCTCCGCCTGATGGTGTCTGTGCTTCTTATGAAGAATAATAAAGGTTTATTCCGCTCAAGAAAACCCTGCAGTTTTTTCATGGAAAAAATGTACTTTGCCTCCCTCAAATTATCGCAAAAGTTAGCTTTTCCTCTCTGAGCTAGAAAATCGGACATACTTTCTCCCCATCTTTTCAAACCAGACATATGACCTCCCTAGTCGTTTCTCTATGTGTTTTTTCTCTCTTTTTCTTTTATATTTATTTTAGCTAAATCTATAAAAAATCATAATAAATTATAGAAAAATTATAAAATAGAAAAATCCGATTTTATTGGATTCCACATGAGTAGATTTATATGGTATGCTTTAGTATAAATTTTTTGCTCTAACTTTGGATCTATGTTTTTCTGTTATTAATTCATAGCTGCATTTTTTGTGGTTCTATTGTGGTGAAATTTTATGGTGGACTAATCATTGTATGTTTCAGATTAAGTAAAAATTTCATGCTCATTAGATCATGTATGACTGAGTTATAGATTTATTTAGGTTTATGTTTATTAAATAGTTTAAAATAATTAAAAGTATGTAAAAGTAGAAAATAATTCACCTTAGCCCTGTTCGTTTCGCTGAAATTTGGTTTATGCTGAAAATTTGTGAGAGGAAAATATTGTTCGTTCGTTGAAAAGTATTGCTGAAATAGTGCTGCAGAACACGGCCTCTAAACATGTAGTTCGAGGTTCTCGTTCATCATAGGGTGGGGTCTCTATCAAGAAAAAAAAGATCTAAGTTTTTTTATTAAAAAAATAAAATAAGCACAATTTTACTAAAAAAATAAAATAGAAAAAACAGTAAAAACAGATAAGTTTCACACCCACACTAGGTTGATTTTAATCTGCGGTGGGCCGGTATATGATTTCGTTTTACCTAGGTGTTCAGTTGAGTATGTCTACTGCTCGTAAACATGGAGCTTTGTACTTTGAGCAAATCCGTTTTTTTTAGAAATCAGGAGGAGCCAGAGGCTCCTGATGTAAATGTATTAAAAAGAAACACAAAGTGAAGTTACAAACAAGTCGAAGGAGAAGAAAACAGGAGGGAAGAAAGGCCAAAGAGTTATAAATTGGAATTATTGCAGAAAAAATTGGTTTCATAGCATTAAAAGATCTTGAGATTCGAAAAATACAACTGAAAGAATTCCGTTACGTAAAATATCACCGATCACACTCGCTAAGTGTCTTGATCACCGAAACGAAATGGCTCCTACCACTTATACTTTTGCCTTGAGCCTTTTATTTTTCTCTTTCTTCTTTTCAAGTCCAAGCACTTGATTATCACTATAGCATCACCATCATCATGTCATGATCTTCATTTGCTCCACCACTTGGAATGTGCCACCTATCTCATAATCACTTTAATAAACTAGATTAGCACTTATGGTTTTATCAATTCACCAAAACCAAACTAGAGTTTTCAACATGCTAAGCTACTAAGCTAGCTCCAATGACTAAGATACTAAGCTAATCATTATCGCTACCAAATAGATTCCAAGCTCACCCTACAAGTGCTTCATTTTTATAAACCAATATCATGCCATTATTCATTTAGCCTTAATGGGTATTTAGCTACCATACTAAATAGTCTATTTTAGAACTACAAAAATTACAGTGAGCACATAATAATACAATAAAGCTACTATACAAATTTTAGGGGTTTTGCTATTATCAATCTACCACAAAAATTCATATAATAATTGACTTAATAATATTGAGCACTCTCAAATGATTTAATAGCTTCTGGTATCAACAATCATATATATGAACTAAATACACTAACAGATAGAGCACAATTTTAGAAATCTAACAAAATTTGTTTCATAATTTTTGGAGACCTACATGATTTTATATGATTTACCAAAGATCAGCTTAGAATAAAAATAAAAAGCTATTTCTATTTTTCACGAAAAAGATAAACCGATTTCGGTCCAACGCGGCCCACACAGGGTGCGGCCCACGCGCGGAGGCGGCCCGCGGTGGGAGCCCACGTGCGCTGGCACTCTTGCAAAAACGCCCTCGCGTTATCCGACAATAGCGCGAACACTAAATGTACTATTTCTATAGATAGCGACTTTGCAACAGAGCCCTCGTATCTTTTCACCTTCGCACCGGAGAGGTCCCCGAGACGCCCCGCGCTCGCCGGCGCGGCGGGTGGTGGCACTAGGCGGTACGCCGGCCACCCGAGACACTTGTAGACCTAGCTATGGGACCGATGATCACCTATGGGCCTACACGCGACGATGGGCGGTGGTTGCACGAACGGGGGTGAAGCAGAGCGGGCTCTCCGCCACGGCGGCGACCTGCAGCGGCGGCAATCGCGTTCCGGTGAGGCACGACGTACAATAGATGATAGAGGTGATGGGTAAGCATAAGTGACGTACCACGATCCTACCCGTGGCGGTGTCCTGGCCAGAGATGCCCCGAGCAAGTCTGGCCACGTGCACACGGCGAGCTCGACAGCGAACTGTAGCGATACGGCCGCGTTAGCGGCGTGGAGGCGGCACTAGGGCTACGACTAGCATGCTCACGACGAAGAGGGGTTCTAGGCGAGGCTTGTGGTGTGGTCAATTCGACGCGAGATGACGAGGTTGGAGCTAGCCATGATGAGGCGGGCTGGGCCTTAATGGCGCGGCGGCAGGAGCAAAGCTTCAAAATTGGAGCTTGGCCTGGCTGTAATCAAGGCAGAGTGGGCGGTCGGCGAGAGGACGTAAAGACGGAGACGCGGGCGCGAGGAATTGATGAGAGGTGCTCGCTCTCTGACTCACCATGACCGCGACCCGACGGCGGCGGAAGCTGAGGAAGAAAGAGATAGATAGGGCACGGCAGGTGGGCTCGGCTCGTCCTCGCCTTGGCGGGACGCGAGCGGCGAGATCGGGAGACCCACGCGCCGGCGTTTGCCGACAAGCGCGCGCGTGCGCCCGACCAGCATGGCCCGCGCGACCGTAATGTCATTAATGACAAGGCGATGGCGAGCCCGACCACGTGCGCACGGCAGAGGCGACATGCACTGGGCCGGCAACGGTGCGGAGATGCAGCGGACGGGCGCGGATGCGACGATGATGCGATGGCAGCGACAGCGTCGCGGCGCGAGGCGGGTCGGCAGCGCAGCAAGGCAGCAGTGGCGGACGCGACGACGAGGTGATAGCGCCGGCAGTGGCTTCGTCATGGCGCGGCGGGGTCAACGGCAGCCGAGCCATAGCCAGGCCAGAGGCAGCCACAGTCGGCCGTGCATGGCAGCACGCGCACGCGCGACCGACGCAGCGACGCCGAACGCCCGAGCGCGGTGATCGCGGCCATCCAGCCCGAGACATGTGACGCGCACGAATTTTAAAGCACTCAACACGACCAAACGGTTGCTCCAGGAGCCCAACCAGCTTCACCATGCTCAAGATGACATACGAGACTACCAAATCGAGCTATAACACTACACCACCCTTTAATCCGATCTCTCACAATAAATTGTTAAACATAGCAATGTCTAGCTGTTGGCAGACTTGAAAATTTCTAAGTTTTTGAGCTGGATTTGTTTTCAAGTTCTATTTCTAGACTATTAGAAGTACCAGCTAGTAACATTATTTTTCTACAGCAAGTATTTCATTGTCATCTATAAAGTTTGCACTTCAAACTTTATTTAAGTGTCACGTACATGTTCTATAGTATTTTTGTTCAATAAAAATTAGTTTCAAACCCTACTTGATATGCATGAACTATCGAATCAACTTTCGTTTAGCATTTTTATTGATCATTTTGAGTTACGGAAATGGATCTACACCCTTTATCACATGCATTATCACAAAAATATGATGCTCATGACATAATTTAGCGAGTTGTTTAAGCGGTAACACCGAGGGTGTTACATGTTTGAGTGGTATTTTTCGAATCTCATCATCTTTGGATGCTATGAAACTAATTTTCCCAATATCTTTTGCAATCTTGCGCTGAGGAGTTTTTGTTTCTAAATATGACATCATTTCTTATCATCAAAATCACCCAACAGAGAAGAATGAAGATGTCCAGGGAGAACTCAACCTTCACCAGAGATTTCCAAGCTTGAAAGATTTGCTGAATTGAGAGGTGATCAGCAAAGCGAAAGTTCATCAGGCCCAACAATTCTTGGCAAAGGGACAGTAGAAGAGCAGGTGCATAATCAGGTATTCTGGGGTCGACAATCGACATGAGTCCTGGATTGCCTGGAAGGGCCCATTGTCGCAAATGAATTTCAAAATCCAACTCTGTTTTGAAACTTAATATTTTTTTCACCTCTATTTTATTTCTTGTCAGTAGCGATCAGCTGCATCGACCGAAGAGAATCCACCAGCCACGCTGATTAAACAAGTGCGCTGTGTAGAAGCACCGCTCTGTACCATGATTAGGATTTTAGGGGCTGATATTCCCTTGATGCATACTACAACCAAATGCAATCAGCAGTTAACAGCGCAGCATCACGGATGATTATGAGCCAGCAGATGCCACCTGAAGAAGAGACTGAACTGTGCTGTGCAGCAGATGGGAAGATCTGTCTGCATGCGTAGCACGGCATTGCTGCAAGTGCAAGCCTATCCAGCGAACTGAACGGGTTTCCATCATAAGACAGCGACAGCCGACAGGACAGGAAATGTCAAGCATTCAAATCCATTGCCAACCACTTGCATGTGTACAGTATGTACTACGGCAGATTACAGAACCATCGTACTCACATGATACAAACAAACAGACGCACACGGAAGTATTCATCGTCTGATCGACCTATCGACAGATTCTGTTCACACCTTCTGTTTTATAACGTGGTCTGAAAGAGTGTTCACACCACCCGTTCACACCGACCTCAACCCGTGTTTAGTTGCCAGACCAAATTCTAAAAAAGTGCTACAGTACCCATCACATCGAATCTTGCAATACGTGCATGGAGCATTAAATATAGGCAAAAAAAAATTAATTGCACAGTTTAGTTGAAAATCGCGAGACGAACGTTTTGAGCCTAATTAGACCATGATTGAACACTAATTGCCAAATAAAAACGAAAGTGCTACAGTAGCCCAAAATCCAAAATTCACCCAACTAAACACCCTTTCAAACGCACGCGCCTTGCTCTCTCGTCTATGCGATAGGGTGCAGCTGAGGCCTGGTGTCGCGGCGGCCGCCCCTGATCCACCGCCACCGGTCCTCCTCCCTTCCTTCGGGCATCTAGCCCAGGCCCCAAGGGAGCGGAGATCTACCTCTCTAATCATTTTTTTCTAGTACATTGAGACCTTTATGCTAAGAGTTTCTTCATGCCAATCCTTTTTTTATATATATTGGTGATTTATCTCCTCTTTCTCCCCGACGACGGTGAAGGAGTAGGGCAGATTTGGAGTAGGGCGGATTTGATTTCTCCATGGTAACTCTGATGAAGATGAGGACGGTAACTACGACGTCAGCAACTTTCTCGGCATGACGACATGGAGACTTAGGTTTCAGGCGACATCAAGGCGGAGATGATGCTGCCATCGTGAAATAATGTTCTCCTGTCTTTTCTTCGTTTTGTTGTGGTCAGAGCATCTCCAAAAGTACCATATTTCCCTTTCTAATCCTTAGTTTTTAGCAAGATGAGAAAAAAACCCTCTCTAACAACTTCTAATCCATGCTCCTAAAATTTACGCAATTTGAAAATACTTCCCCGTCGCGAGTAACTTTGCACGTAGTCGAGGATTCCTGATATAAAATTGTCTTCAATATTTTAGGAGTGGATTATTAGAAACTCTCGGAGATGGCTTTCTTTTTTTCTCCCAATTTCTTTTTAGGAGTTCCAAAACTACATGTTTTTAAGAGAGAAAAATAGGATACTCTTGGAAATGCTAACCACGATAAAGGACCCCTGAGAATAAGTCCCCCTCAAGCCAATTACTGCTATTGAGTTGGAAAAATTCAGGTCAGTTTTCCTTATTCGGTGGCAGAAGGAAGAAGGAAGACACAAGGAAGAAGTTTATCAACTCCGCCTGCAACATGCAAGAATATTGGCCGTTGTTCATTGGACATTTGTTCTCAGCCTTTTGTCAAGTATTTGCCTGTACAGTCATCCATATGAATTGTCATACTGATTTGGGATTGAGATTTAGAGTTATACAAAGCGTGGATACAATATAAAATTATAGATTAAGAAATTTAATATAATCCTTCTTTTGTCTAAAAAAACACTTGTTCACACCGCTATACATGTTGCTTGACAGCATCTTCAGAGCTCAGAGCCCTTATCTTAATCGGATTTGCTTGTACCAATAAGCAATGCAAGAGAACGCAGATGGCACGGTCCTCTCGGTTCAGTTCTCCCTGATCACGCTTAGTCTCTTCTTGTCGGGAGATTTCCAGTTGGGCGCGAGCCTGTGGAACAGCATCCCGTCGTAGACGCTTCTTGCGACGTCCTTGCGGAGGAGACCGTCTTTGTCCTTGCCGAGACTGTACAGGATCTTCCACTCCGCTTCTGCGGCAGCCCTTTTGATTTGTACAAGGACAGAGTAGAACAGAAGAAAGAAAACGGAGAATTAAGAACTGACGCTGTAGGAACAGTGTTAAACATCGTTATTTTTGGGCTGGGAAATTAATTACCATCCGCTGTAGTCCCCGGGCTCTCTGTTTGCTTCGAGCAGCTGGTCGATCTCGTCCGATGTCAGGGCGTCGGGGACAGTCTTTGCGTGCTTGGCGAATATCTCTTCGAACTTCTCAGGAACAAACCTGCAGAGTTTCAGTGTCAGCGAAGGATAATCGATGTAGCTATTGTTCTTGTTCAGCAGTGGAATCAGAGATGGCCGTCAGTTGAATCCATGACCCACCTTCCTTCTGAGTCATATGAGCCTGAATCGCTTCCATGTTTCCCCTTATAGATGTCCTCTACGTAGATGTCCAACTTCGATGACGTTGCATTTTGCTGCATGTGTGCTCGAGGATTTAACACCGATTTTTATATCTTTTACTAATAACGAATTAATAAGTGTACAAAACAAGACTCCGTAAGATAGGTGTCTCCATGTAGGAGGTGGCCAGGCAGCTAATCAAGTCAGCAAATCTTGTGTAATTGTCAGCTAACCAACCCAGCAAACAACAGGCCTGTGCTGTCACAATCTGCAACTGGAATTACCCAAGAAATACCTTTCCAAAAAAAGATTACCCAAGAATACATTTCCAAAAAAAGATTACCCAAGAATCTTGAGGCATTTGGTGGCTTGACCCGCGTCTTATCAGACTCACGGTTGCTTGCGTGATACTACTCTCATGAGTCATGACTACTGAAGTTTCATGGAGCCGTTTTATTCTCAGTGAAGTATGGCTTTTGTGCAAGTCAACAGCTAAACATATTATTCTCCTCGGTCGATACAGTAAAAGATTAATATAATGAAAAAGGCGGAGGATTGGGGATTCTTACAGGTCTGCACTTGCTGCCAAGGGCGCCATTGATGAAGGCAGCGCTGACGCCGGACATGCCGAGTCCAAACCCGAGAGCCCGAAACGCTGCCGATGCAAGGAGAGGCCAAACGAATTACAGGCGAACCATGGACGTGGCCAAAGTAAATGGGTGGGGACAAGGAGCTCACCGCCGTACGTCTCCTCGAAGGAGACGACGCCATCGCCGTCGCGGTCGAAGAACGACGCGTGCTTGTACAGCTCCGTCGTGGCGGCGCCTTGCGGGTCGCCGAACGCCGCCGCCCGGCCCGCTTCACAGAACCAGGAACGCACGAATTCAGCAAGCAGAGTCGCGGGAGAAAACAGAGATGCCCAGATGCGCAGCGCAAAGCAGATTATGACTGATGCCCCGGCGGAGGCAGAGCGCCTGACTAACCGAACAGAACGGCGAAGAGAAGCAGTGAAGGCACAGCCGCCGCCGCCGCCGCCGCTGGGGACGACCGTCGTCGCGGAGCCCTGCCCATCCCCATTCTCCGGCGATTCCCTCTGGAGTCTGGACTGGACCCTGTCGCGCGAGCGCTCAAGCTAACTGCTCTCCCCTTTCCTTCTTCCTTTTTGGCTGTTTGCTCCGCTCGGCGGTCGTGGGGGCGCTAGCAGCGCAGCTTCTTGTGCGGGTGGCCGTGCCCCCACACCCGTCCGCGGCCCCTAAAATACAGGTGGACAGTGCCGGCCCGTGCGGTCACCTCGCGCTCGCGCCCCAGCCGCGACCGCGAAGTGGCTCGATCGACGACGCCACGCCACTGTTCAACTATATCAGCTACTAATACTAAGATATTTACGATTTTTGACCGCGGAGCATGAATAATTGTATATTATGGATTCAAACTCCTGAAATTTCTTCGGTGAAAATGAGAACATGCAAGCGACTAGTAGATGGCAATGCGAAAAAAGCAGATGTTTACCCTAACCGTGCGTCTGCAATACTTACCAAACGGGGCAGACAATAGTTACGGGAACAAATAAAAGATGTAGCAATAATAATAATTCATTAGCATTATGCATGTCTAAATTTATCCTTTATTTATGATGAAGCCTAACCCAGCCACGTTTAAGATTAACAAAATCATTGTATGCATGCCTAACTAACTAGTACTAACAGTTGGCCGCAGGTTAAAAAAAAATCCAAATGTTATTGACAAAGGCCCTGTTCGTGTCCCTGAAAAAACAAACTGAAATACTGTTCTAGCTGATTTGTTGTGAGAGAAAAAACACTGTTCCGGCTGAAAAAATAAGCTCAAAAAGACAGATTATAAGAGAAACGAACATGGCCTTAAGACAGTTTTGTTTGAAAAGGCTCCAAAAATGACTTTAACTTTCACGGGTTTTTAAGGAGCCGAGATGTTAAAAAGTAATAGTTTTATCTAGATTCTAGTTGGTTGCAATAGAAAGAAAGAGATTCACCTCACAATGGCCGGATGGGACCGATTTCTCGGGTCGGGGATGTTGACCCAACTGGCCCATCTTATTTCCTCACCTCCTCATCTGACCATCCACTTATCACACCTATTACGATCCATCTATCCAATATTCTACAACAATCCCATATGTGGAAGGCTAAGCGGAGAGAGATAGAGATGCCCAGAGAGATGGAATAAAATGATTGACCATGATTCGATTGTAGCTCACAAGAAGAACCTAAGGAATGAAACTATAGTTTCTAATCATAGTGTTTCTCCTCCGTAGAAACTACTCATATAAATTATGGATTGAGACTACTCTAAAGTGGGCAGATTTCTATAGTCAAGAACTAATGTATTTCTTCGTGGCCCGTGGATTGCCTTTTATGTTTCGTATAAGTACAATATATAATATTGAATACTTTTTGATTCAATTAAAGTCGTGTTTATAATAGTCAAGGATCGGTGTTTCGCTGAAGCTGGAATTTGTTTATTATCTATAAAATGTCACGTTGATTGATGTGCGCTTAAAACTATGATATAGACATGAAAGAATGAAGCTACGAGGTGAAGATGTCATAGACTTGAATTTGATGTATTTGAGAAAAGACTTGATAAACTCGGGAATTAGGTTCAGACTTCAGTGGAGTAGTGTTGTAGTAGTAGTGGTACATACATTCCGCAATCCTCCTGGTGCACCCCAACTGCAACATGCATTCTCTCAAATAAAAACAAATGAAGAAACAAATTAAAAACAATTCATTCATGCCACTCTGTCAAGATTCAAGCGGCTGTCGTCTTGCTCCACTCTCTCGGTTAGCTTTCGTCTAGAACGGAGGCGCACGGTAACTTTGAATACTGAAGTCCCAGCCCGCACTCCTGAACAACATGGATTTACGATCGTTTACGAGCAAGCGAACAGGCTGATGATCGAGGCTGCCGTGCCGTTGCCTCCCGCTCCGGCGGCCCCGAACGAGAGTTCGTTCGGTCGACGCTACCCTGTCTGTCGTACCGCATCTGGTTCCTGGCACCCCCTGATCCTCTGCGGCATCTGCAGTGGCCCCTGGTGGCTCTGCCTGGCAACCCCCGGCGGCCTGGTCCAATAAAAAAATTAAGAAGCCTCTGAGTGTCTGAAGTCTAAACACTAGCTCTGGAATCATTACGTAGCACGGACAGTCGCCCCTCCATTCGTGTCACTTCATGGCCATGTTTAGTTTCCTCCCATTCCAAATTTTGACACTATGTAAAAAGAAGATTCCCCGTCACATTAAACTTGTGGTACATGCATGGAGTACTAAATGTTGACGAAATCAAAAATTAATTGCACAATTTTATTGTACTTTGCGAGACGAACGTTTTGAGCCTAATTAGTTAACGATTGGACAATTATTGCCAAATAAAAACAAAGAGACACTGTAGCTACAGTGTCACTACAGTGTTTCGGGCGGCGCAGAGTCGGGCGAACTAAACGCGGCCCATATTCCACCGTCTCCTGTCAAAAAGGACAAGGATGATGCCATGATGAAGCCATGCGTAGCAGCGTCTCTGTGGACTGTGGTTCGTTTGATGATTATGTGTTATTCTCTAGCTTGTTTTCCCTTATCTTCATTTTTCTAGGCTATAGATCTTGGAGATTTTTTGTTTGTGTTTCATGATGCATGTACACGTGATTTTCTTTCCAATCCAATTGAATGTCTCAAAAGCGGATGGATTCTTCTCCAAACTTTTTATCTATCGCTGTTGAGTTCTGTTCTTTTCTCATCTCCAGTGATATTCTCTTATCTAATTAACAGTCACTAGTGATTCTAAATTTCCCTTTCTAATTTTAGACAATATGAAGAAGAGAAAGACCATCAATAATTTTTTTAAGCCAATTCGTTCAAGTGCTAATTGTATTGAAGCCATTGCAAGCCGAGACGGTAAGAGCAACGTGCAAGTGGAAGCTCCTAATTTGAAAGGGGAAACTCATAATGATCATGTACAAAATCCTAATAATCAGAGTAATGTTGCTGCTACCGTTGAACCAATCGAAGCCGAGGTTGCCGAGCATCCACCAGTTGTTGCTACTAGATTTGAGAGAGACCCTGGTAAACGTGTTCAAATATTGGAACTGCCAGCTGATCAACAAGATGAAGCTTTTGGCTTCCTATAACACGGAGGTTAATGAGGTTGTGTTGGAAAATGATGATAGTCCTCCGATTTGTCAACAAGCGCCCTGTTCGTTTGGGTTTTTTTTCTTATAAGTCGTACTTTTTCAGCCAACGAATATTATTTTTCTCTCACACCAAATCAGCCGACAGTACTTTCAGCCATGGCTTATCAGCCAAACAAGCCCAAACGAACAGGGCGAAGAAATGCCTTATAAAGGAGTGTTTCCTTGATCTGATCCATGTTAGTGATAGTACAGCTTTGACACTTAAAGAGTCAATTTGTGCTGTCCTCTCAGCTAATGACCTAAGCACACAAGATATAAGAGGTCAAGGTTACGATGGAGCCAGTAACATGAGAGGGGAGTGGAACGAATTGAAAGCTCTAATTCTCAATGAGTGCCCATATGCATATTATATTCATTGCATGACTCATCAGCTTTAGTTGGCCCTTATAGCAGCATCAAGGGAGGTACATGAGGTACACAATTTTTTTTCAGCATGCAAATTTCATCATAAATGTTGTTAGTGCTTCTCCTAAGCGCAATGATGAGTTGCTAGCAAAACAAGCAGAGCAAATTGCCCATGAAATTGAATTGGAAGAGCTTGACACAGGACGAGGGGCAAATCAGATTTCCTCCTTACGAAGGCCAGGGGACACTAGATGGAGTTCCCACTGTAGGTCTATTCTAAGCTTAAAGAAGATGTTTGGTGCCACAGTTTCAGTCTTACACAGCATTGTTAATGATCGTTCAGTTTCGAAGTATTCTCGGGGAGATGCCAGTGGTGCCTTACGAATCATTGTCACATTTGATTTTATGTTTATTCTACTCCTAATGAAAAAGATTATGAAGATCACTGAAGTGTTGCGCCAGACACTACAAAAGAAGAGCATTGATATCTTAAATGCGGTGGATTCTGTTTCTACGACAAAGGTGTTGCTTGGTGAGTTGCGAAATGATGGATGGGAACCTCTTCTTGAGGAGGTCAAATTGTTTTGTGGAAAGCACAAGATTGATATTCCGGATCTGAGTAAGAAGTATGTTTTCCCCAAATTATTTATTCTTTTGTAAAATTGTACTTGTTCATAAATCAATCCATATCTTTTCATTTGTAGGTATCTTGATGTGACTAAATCTCGAAACAAGAATGACAACACCACAACCTTTCACCATTACAAGTAGATGTGTTTAATGTTGCAATTGATCAACAACTAGCAGAATTAGAAGATCGATTCAGTTCTCAAGTGACAGAGCTTTTGTCCCTTTGTGCTTCTTTGGATCCTAGGCTGGACACATTCAACATAGACAATATATGCACTCTGGTGAAAAAATATTATTCTGTTGATTTCTCAAGTCAAGAAAGAGCTCAATTGGAGTATCAGCTGCCATATTTTTAAATTGATGTATGCAACAGTACAGAACTAAAGGAATTATCAACACTTGCTGCTGTAACAAGTGGACTATTTAAAACAGGAAAATATTCATCTTATCCTATGGTTGACAGGTTATTAAGATTAGTATTAACTCTTCCAGTATCAACTGCAACCACCGAAAGATGCTTTTCAGCTATGAAACTTGCGAAGACACGTCTCAGATGTACAATGGGAGGTGGATTTCTGCAAGATTGTTTGGTAATTTATATTGAGAAGGAATTAGCTGCTTCAATCAGTACTGATGATATTATTACAGCGTACGATCTTGCTGCTAGTCGAAGAGCTAAATTTAAGTTGATAGATATGTAATTTTATTTTGGTTAAGACTTGTGAAACATGCTATTATTATATCATTATATATGACTAAAACCAGTTCACGTGGCTATCAGTTCTATGTTGCTTTGTCCATTGCCCCCTTACCTCAAATCCAGGCTCCACCCCTGTCTGGTTTATATATACGGAGTAGTTTGGTTTTCATTTCAAGATGGCTGGTGCTTTCTTTAATCTTTAATCTTCAAGATCGCCAGAAATTTTGGATCGAACGCAAGTTCTCGCAAACTATCCCGAATTTTTTATTTTTAGCTTTTTTTTGAATTTTTTTTCATAAACATGTCTCTGGATGTATGATTTTAAAATCTAGACGCTTAGCTCGACGCCATCGTTGCTGGCACCGGGCTTACATTGCTAGGCGCCATCGTTGCTGGCGCCGAGCTCGGAGCCACGTTGGCGGCATGGACGCTGATATGGCAGCCAGCTCGGCGCTGTAGATCTTGGCGCCGAGCTCGGCGCCAACAATCCTGGCGCCAAGCCCTCCCTTACGTATGGGTTCTCCCTTCCTTTCTCTCTTCCTCTCTCTTTCTCTCTACCGCCCGTAACTGCCGAATTTTTTATTTTTAGCCTTTTTTTGAAATTTTTTTTACAAATATGCCCCTAGAGGTAAGATTTTAAAATCTGGACCCTTAGCTCGGCGCCATCGTTGCTGGCACCGAGCTTACACTTCTCGACGCCATCGTTGCTGGCGTTGAGGTTTTGGGCTCGACGTAGACGTCACGGTGACTTGACAGGTAGCTCGGCGCCGTAGATCCTAGCGTCGAGCTTGGTGCCAGGATCTATGGCGCTAAGGTGGTGTTTTAACCCCGCCCCCAACCTTCCTGCCCGAGCCTTCTTCCTCTTCTTTATCCTCTCTCTCGGGTTTTTTCTCTCCCCACTTCGCCATACCTCACGAATCGACATATTGAACCTTGGAAACTTGATTTGATCCATAGATCTTCGAGAGCAAGGTATCCTCGCTCCCCTCCTAGTTTTTTTTTGCATCGATTCGGTATGTATAAGTCGAATTTTTCAACCTAAGAATCGTCATTACTTAGGGTTTCATATAATTTTTAATATTTGTATTATACAACCATAGGATGCCAAGGCGTGGAAAAGCTAGCAATCCAAGGTAACCACAACGCATATTGTTATGTTATGAGTTCATTGTTGTGTATCAAATGGAAAAAACCTATGTTTAGGGTTTAATGTTAATTACTTTTGGTTCTTAGAACGAAATTGGTTGTATTGTAGTTATGGCCGGATGACCGAAAATGCCTTCGACCCATTGCCTCTGCCTAGTGGTTTTCTAGTGCCCATGTGCTTTTGCGACGATCCTTGCAAGGTAGCCAAGTCCGATGAAGAGGACACATATAGGCAGATGTATTGGATGTGTTTCAATTTTGCATTTGAGCCTACACTTCGTCAGCGCCGCATTAACAAGATGGTGAGGAATTGATGTTTGTGTCATATGACATCTTGCATGATTTTTTTGTTTTGTAACAATTGCATTTTTGCAGACCCCTCCACCGCTTTGTGATTTTGAGCAGTGGATCAACATTGAGATCAAGCCCAAAGACAAGAAATAGATGCAGAACTGTTGCGGTGGGAGGTAGAGGACAAGGAGATGATGGAGAGGAGACGTGGAGAGAAAGCTGCAAAAAAGAAGCACAAGGAAAAGGAGGTGTGTTGCTGCGTACAGGGAGAAGTGGGAGAAGAAGCTTGAGCGTGCACGACGAACGAAAGCAACGATGGAGGAGAATCCCGATGCCCTGAGGAAGGGAAAGTGGCCTCGTTGCACTTAGTAGTCTCCATGACTTGCTAGTTCTATGGTTTATTCATGAACAATGTTGTCTACTGTCGGCACGTACTTCTAGTATTATTGTGTTGTTTAATGTGGCATAGTATTGGACTTTTCATTATGTGGTTGTTTTCATTATTTATGGTCATAATATTCAGTATAATGTTGTGGACGTAGTGAAATGTGATCACGTGCTGCAAACACAACCTAACTAAGTAGGGCATTATATAATTCAACACATAAAACACATGAAATGGCATGTGAGAACATGTACCAAACTAGGGTACAGAATTTCTTCGACTAAACCTAACATGCCTTAGGTAATTAAACCAAACAACAAACACATGGATGTGCCATGTGAATAAGATAGGGTCGTTCTAATAGTGTGGCCACATAACAAATTGTATTGCACCTTCTCCACAGTAGCCTCCCATTGTTGGTGGTGGCGGCGGCGGGGGTGATGGCGGAGGCCCTTTATTCTTGTGGTTAGGACAGGTGCAATATGGATCATTGCAGAGTGTCTCCTGTGAATTGGCACCATGGTTATTATCGTTCGATCCTTCATCCTTGTAACCGCTGCTAACTTCCCTTTCTAGATCGAAGATATGGTCCTACAGGTAGTAGATGTACTCCGCATGCGGGCGCGTGGGAGCAGACGCGGTGGCGCGGGCGCGCGAGCGGGGACGGTGCGGCAGCAGTGACGGGCGATAGAGAGAAAGAGAGGAAGAGAGAAAGGAAGAGAGGACCCATACGTAAGGGAGGGCTTGGCGCCAGGTTTGTTGGCGCCGAGCTCGGCGCCAAGATCCACGGCGCCGAGCTGGCTACCATGTCAGCGTCCATGCCGCCAACGTGGCCCCGAGCTCAGCGTCAGCAACGATGGCGCCGAGCTAAGGGTCTAGATTTTTTAAAAAAGACTAAAAAATAAAAAAAATTCGGGGCAGGAGGCAGGCTGCTGTCTCTCTCTGGAATTAATGGAGTCAAATTAATAATCATTTGTGTCTCTGAATAAATAGATTCATAAAGTTGTCTTTAAATCAAACTTTGTAAACTTTAACCGAATTCCTAGAAAAACACGTCAAGATTTATGACATCAAATTATTATATAATTAGATATATCATGGAATATATTTTCATAATATGCTCATTTTGTGTCATAGATGTTATTACTCTTACCAATAAAATTAGTCAAACTTAAAATATGTCTATATGTTTTTTTCTCGATCGTGTCCTTGTGACATGTTTTCATTAAGAGAAAGCAAAGTTTAACAAGTTACAACCAACCTAGGTAATCTAGAGATTACCGAACACATAAAAGGAGAGAAAGAGTAGCGAAGATGAAGAATCCACCCCAAAACCCGACTAGCCATAACCTGCAAGAAGATACATCAACGCAAAAGCTGCCTACGGAGTGGACCAGGCCACGGTGGCAAAGCATCCACCCAGAGAGGTCAAAGAACCAGCGACTAGGGCGACAAAGCATCCGTCAGAGAGGACAGCAACAACGGCAGCCAAGCATCCGCCCGAGCAACCTTGATGGCAAAGCATCCGCAAGGTGAGACACCCGCACACACTCGACAGCAGGAATCTGCTAGAGAGGGGAGCAAGGAAAATGACCAGGTGAGAGGCCTGCACACACTAGGCAGCATTAATCTGCCAGAGAGGGGAGCAAGGACAACGACGGCGAAGCATTGCCCTGAGACCAAACGACGAACGACAGTGGCTAAGCCAAACACTCCCAATAGGTCAGATCTTTGCGAAGAAACATGAAGCACACACAGGAACAACAAGGGGTAGATCCGGCGAGAGGAACAAGGGATAAACAATGATGCCTTTAAGAAGGGGAATGACATCCACGGATGCCATCATCGTAGTCCCTTGCCGACAAGCGAGCGGACGGTAGAATGGAATTTTCGACGATGCCTCTAGGGAGGTAGGTGATGCAAGCCGCGACACCATCGCCGACCCGGAGCAAAGGCTAGGCAGGTCTTTCACCCAATTCCAATCGACCCACCATTCGTGGTGCTAATGACGACCCCCGCGGACGGCAGGCGAGTCTAGCAGCGCTGGTGGCCATGTTGTTGTTGCTACTACCTAGACCAGGAAGGTGTCGTCGTCCAGCTGAAGGCGCTGGCCCGCATCGAGGGTAGGAGCCTAGACCACGCCCGTGATAGAAGCACGTAGAAAGGCACCAGGCGGAGGCCCGCAGGGTCGCGCAGCCCCCTCCCCCCGCATAGCGCATCCTCGCGCCCTCGGCGTGCATCGGGGCAGGCGGCGTCCTCTGTGTCGAGGCCCACGCTCCGTGGCCGACAACATCAACACCTGGAGTCGCCCCGGGTGCTCCCGCAATAGGCGAAGCCCCCACGCATCCTCCCACGCTGCAGACCCATGGGGCCTTGCGCTCCTCGCAGCTAGCGGCAAGTCGCCCCGCACGACACCTGTGTGCAGCGGCGGCAACCTGCGCAGAGGCCGGCACACGCGGCCAAGGCCTCATGCCTGGGGTCCCGCGCGATCGACCAACAGCAGGACGCTTCCACCTTCACATATCCAGTATCCCCGCGCATGGATCCGGCCCCTAGGAACGCAGATCTAGCACAAGCACGGATCGAGGGATTTGGGGTTGAAGGAGGGAAGGTGCAGAGAGAGAGGAGGGAAGAACAAGGAAGAAAGCCTTTTTGAGCCCCTTCCCCTAGTCGCCGCCGCCACCGACGAGGAGGCGAGATGCCACAGCGTGCGACGGTGGCCGAGCCGGCGAGAGGATGCTAGGCGCTAGGCCGGCCGAGGTAGTCGCGCTCGGGTCGCCTCTAAGGAGACGACGCGAGGGAGGGAGGAAAAGTGATGCAGAAGGAACATATGTCTATATGTCAACTCGAGTGATGGATAACTCGATTTTTTTTCTCTCGACCGATCACCATTCATCTTCCTCCTTTCGGCATGTCGCCTTTGCCAAGCGCCCACTGCCCTGCCACGACCGTGGAGCTCCGACGAGACCCTACCGTGTCCGAGGCGGCTTCCTCCTTCCCCTCCTCCCTCCATCCGCCCCGATGGCCATGGGCGCCCCCGCTCTAACTTGGCCCGACCGCCTCCACCGCCGCCGAAACCCTAACGTCGTCCTCCTGCCGTCCCCACCGCCTGGCCAGCCTGCCTCCCTCGAGTCCCTTCTAAGGTTGCCGGATTTGGAGAAGAAGACCACGTGGCGTCTCTTGGATTGGGTAGAAAAATCGAGTGAGGGAAAGGCTCAAATCACACGAGTGAGCTTTAGCTTTTACCCAAACTTAGGATAATTTGACTAGCATGGATTTTACCCAAAAAATCGAGTGACAGAAAGTACATGCCACTCGGTAGAACCGACGGGATAAAGAAAAACCGATGCCTTCTATTGACAGAACCTTATTTTTAGATTGACAGAACCTAATTATTAATACATGGCACTCGGTAGAACCGACGGGTTGAAATTAAAAAACCGTTGCCTGCCATTGACTCCATCGCTTTCATTCTTACAGAGGCAACCATTCAAAAATGAAAAATGTTGCTTGTAGTATTACGTAAACATAAATGAATCAGCCCTTCTTCCCCTGCGCCGCCAGCTGGTAAAAGAGGGTTCCGTCGTACACGGCCCTCACGGTGTCCTTGGGCAGGCGCCCGTCCTTGTCCTTGGCGACCTTGTACAGCATCTCCCACTCTGACTTGGCTGCCAACCTGTGTGTTGTAGTAGTGATTTGTGCAAGGCCAAGAATGATCAGAGACGGTGTCAATGCCAACCCAGGGGGACTGCATGCATTAATGCATATCCCAATTTATGATTAATATAAAATCAGGCTAGGATTATTACCATCCTGCGAAGTCATTCTTCTCTTGGTTGTCCTTGAGCATCTCGTCGAGCTCGTCTTTTGTCAGGGCATTCGGTACGGTCTTGGCGTGCTTGGTGAATATCTCATCGAACTTCGCGGGAACAAACCTGTAAAAGTCATCATTATTCTAGAAATGTTAGAGATTCAACTAAATTGCAATGACCAACTACTGTTTGCCTTGTTGTTATTAGTCGATCGAGGGCATATGCACACGTGCCTTCCTTGCGCGTCGTAGGCGCCTGTGTCGCTTCCATGTTTACCCTTTTGGATGTTCTCTATGTAGATATCCATGCGCGAGGAGTTGGCATTGTCCTGCATGAACGCATTTGAATAGAGTCAACATCTTTTTTTAGCAATTGGCATTCAATGTAGTGTGTTTAATGAGGCGTGCGTGGCGAGGGACAGTACAGGTCTGGTCTTGGGGCCGAGGGCGCCGTTGATGAGAGCGGCGCTGGCTTTGGCCGTGACTTCGCCAACTCCGACGTCCCGCAGACCTGCATGCATGCCAGTCACACCACCACCATCCAAACACGCGCGTCAGCAGTCAGCACACACCAAACCAAACACGGCCTGATTGGTTTCCCGAAATTAGCAGGCTTTCGATCGCAACGAACGGCGTGGCACAAACGACAAACGACAAACGAGCGGAATGCGCGCTCACCTTGGTAGGTCTCGTCGAAGGTGATGATGCCGTCGTGGTCGCGGTCGAAGAACGCCACGTGCTTCTGCAGCTCCGTCATGCCGGCGGCGCCTGGCGATGGGGCGACGGCTCCGGCCACCGCAGCCGCCGCGTGGTGACCACCCCCTTCTCGATTCGACCGGAATCCACAAACAAATGCAACAGAGCAATGAGCAAACGTACGTTTGCGCGGATCCATCAAACAAACGAAGCTAACGAAGAACGTGCGCGCATACCGAAGGACACCGCCAGGAGCAGCAGGAGAGGTGCGGCGGCCGCCCACGAGCACGACGACGGCCGTTGTCGTCGGACGTCCATGCCTCCGGCAGAGTCCGGCTCAGTGTCGTCTCGTACGCCCTGACCGCTGGTTTACCCCTCCCCGTCAGTCCGTCTCCTGTTGCCGCGTTCTCCACGGAGGACGGAGGTGTGGTGTGCGTGAGGTGTTGAGGTGTAGGAGCCAGGAGTGCGTTACGTTCAAGCTGCGCGCCTCATTTATAAGGACGGGCTTCCGCACCGGGCCAAATAAGGTTACCTGGACAAGATTTTTTGCCTTCATTAAACATGAGTGTGAAAGTATCGTATCGTATCCTCGTAGCATCTCATTGCTGGATTGATGACTGGCATATGCCAATGCATGGGTGGGTTGGCAAAATTAGTTTTTTCCGTGTAAACATGCCTGGCGGAAACCATCCACCACGGATCGGATTTGCACAAATTTTGGGTGCCGTTCCGTCACTGCTGCTAGCTAGAGTTAGTTGAGAAGATCAGCCAACCACTCTTGGGAAAGAGAGAAGCAACACCAGCTGTTGCCGAGGAACAGCAGGGGCCCAGGAGGTGGCTTGTTCCTGCGACACAGGCCATGACCGTTGCCGAGATGTGCTGTTCAGTTCTCATTCGTGTGCCTCTGCTTTCCACGGTTTGGTGATGGGTTTGTTGCGTCTCAGCAAATGCAAACAGGATGCCGCACACATTTCGTGTGCAAGCGGGCACTGTTCGCGTGCGGCCTGGATATGCAGCAAGACAACTCACCTCTGTATCGCGTATTACACCAGCCGCGTACAATCGCCCAGGTATGTGCGTATATAACTGAAAAACAGCTTTAATTTTCTGGTGTTTCACTGGTGATGAAGTTGTTTCTCGCGGACTTGACACGGCATCACCTCAAAGTTACGTAGAAATCTCTCGTCAAAAAAAAAGTTACGTAGAAATCGAAACTGAAGCCGGTCAAAAGCACTGCAAAGAGGGCCGAATTGCATCAGCACACGGAGCCCGTGCCGATTTCGGTCCTCGCACGAGAAGCCCGTTCGAACTCCTACAGGCCACAGCCCACGAGAAAAAAACACATGGGTGAAGTCCTCCAGGCTGCCAGGCGCCCCGCCCACAACCCCTACTTGGTAGGGCCCTAGGCAGCCATCTGGCCCAGACTCCAGAGGCTTCCTCCAGCCGGGCCCGGGCCCATCGTTATTGCCCGTAAACCAACCGCGCCGCCGCCGTAGCTTGTGAGGACGCTTCCTAGGTTCCCTTCCTCTCTTTCCCTTCGCCTTCACCTCCTCCCCCTCCTCCGCTTCAGCCCCGACCTCAACCGCCGCACCATCTTCGACTTGTATAGGTGCGTTCCTGCGATTCCCTAATTGATTTTCGATTAAGATTTGGGTACTTGTTGGGTTGAGTTGCAGTAGGACGATTGGGCCCGATTGATTTCTATTTGACAATCGATTGATTCTTCTTCGAATTCGAATCGCAGGAACCAGATCTACGAGTCCGAGGATACCGGAGCAGCGTACGTCTCAGGATCGAAAGCAGCACCTTTACCTTGTGTTTGATGACTGGAACTCTGGATACTCCATCCGCAAGGTGAGCTTGTCGCGCCGCTTAGGCAAACGCTGCTCTGAGTCGGCATCGGAAGAAGAATACTCTGAGCAGCCCGCCTTATCGTCCGGCACAGGCAAAGGCGCTAAGCCACCCTTGCCGCCAGTTTTCATGCGCGTCTCAGCTCCGCGTGGGTTTCCCGGGTTATTCACGTCAGCCTTTGGCCCCAAGATCATGGTGATGCATCCAGGCGCAAATGGCGAGGATTCCTTCATGGGCGTCCCAACTATCGACGTCCAGGATCGGACCATCACCTTTGAACTTCAACCAAACACTCCGGCTGCTCCAATCTACATCCCCGTCAGTGATGATAGGCTATTCGCTCTGGATATTAGAGCGAGCTTTTTGGAATCCGACCATTACGAGAAGTGGGCTTCGCTGGATTGTCCCGTAGCCGGGCTTCGCTGATGTGTCGTTACGAAACACGACCACCCGCTAAAATGCCATCCGAGCCATTTGAGATTCTTTTCTTGCTCTTTCTGCCCCTGCCATCTCCTTCATCCTTTCACGAACGGACGCACCGCCCCAAACGGATCGAGCGAGCGCGTGCTTCCCTCGTCCCTGCCAAGCGAGCGCGAGCGGGCGAGCTCTCCCCCGGCGAGGTCCCTCCCAGGCTCCCACGGTGGCCCCCGTCTCCCACGGCCAGCTCCCCACGGGGCACGGCGGCCCGCCTCTCCCCGGGTGCTCCGTCTCCTCTGAGCGCCGTCCTCTCCAGCATGCCCGCCCCTGCCTCCATGGATGGATTTGGTAGGATTTAACTTGGAGCAATCCAAATCCCCATGGACTGCCGCACCTCTACTCGACGTCGCCACCGTCGTCCGCGTTCGTCTCCGCGCTGCAGTCAGCACCACCGCGGCGCCGTCGCCGACGTCGTGCTCCAACGGGTCCCGCACGCCGCCGTCCGAGCGCTACGACTCCAGCGGCATCGACGCGGCCAAGATTTTCGACGGCAGTGGCGCGGCGGCGATGGCCACCTGCCGCAGCGTGCTCGACTGCTTGTAGGCATTGGAGCCCAGGGGCACGTGCTCGAACCCGGATCCGGTTGCAGCATGAATGGCTCCAGGTCAACGAGCGTGGCGGCGACGAGGCTATAGCAGCGCGTGCACGAGCCGGATCCCGGCCTCCTGCTTGCCACCACCGGCACCGCGGGCCCGTTGGCCATCCTAGCGAGCAGCTCGTGAAAGGACGAAGGAGAGGGCAGGGGCAGAAGAGGAAGAAAAGAGTTGGCATTTTGGCGGGGTGGTCGTGTTTCATAATGGCAGTTCAGAAAAGTCCAGTTACGGGATTGCAATCTGGCGTAGCCTACTTTCCATGATGGTCAAATTCAAAAAGCTCGGATATTGGCACATTTGAAATCCTCCGAAAGCCGGAACGTACTCCCTCCATATCATATTTAGATGACGTTTAGGACATGAGTACGCTTACCAAGGAGAGATTAATTAGGGAGTAATTTTCCATGTCTACCCTTATTAAATGGGGCTGCAGTTGTCCCCTGCACAGAAAAGATGCGTTGCTCTAGTGGCTAGCTCTTGGGTGCATCACATACTGCAGCCCCATTTAATAAGGGTATGATTGAATCATAGTTAAGGGTACGACTGCAGTATGTGATGCATTTTGCATGGCACTGTACACGAATGCATTTCGTTTGCCGTGGTGGCTGCTCGTGCGCGCGCGTTTTGGCCGTCGGCGGCAACATTTTGGCCGCCGGTCTCCATGCCGAGCGTGATGTGAGGAAGATGAACTGGTGGGCGACTTTGCTGTTAGGCGGCGAGGGATGGCAAAAGCGTGATGGATGGCGGGCGAGCGGGCTGCATGCGGAGATGAAGGAAGGCGGCGCGCGATTAATGCAGTGTCGAGCAGATAACCGGGCCGAGCGTGCGAACCCAAGCGGCAGGGGCAAACGAGTCAAAATTCCATCCCACGAGCCGCAACGTCTTCCTTTCGCGCAAATGACTACGACGCCAGAACGTCATCTAAAACGGATACGGAGGGAGTAGTGGACAACCGTGGGTGTGGCAAAAACTCACTCCTCATCCGTTCTGGATTGAGGATGTCTCCTCCTACAGCGTGCAACCCGATGGATGCATCCCCTTCAGTACCAAGAGGGGTGTCACCTTTCATCTTCGACACCAAGGAGTATGTGTGGAAAAGATATGGTGATTGGGTGTTCCCCTATACCGGCCGTGGACACTATGACCCCTCCCTGGAGGGCTTTGTCGGTCTCTCCAAAGACCCGGAGACCCTTGGGTACCTCTACTGCTGCACCATGGCCAGCACCGCGACTAGCCTCGACACTGGCAAAGTATTGCACCCTGTTTGATTAGTTTTCTTAGGTATGTTCATCGGATCGGGATACTTAGCACAGTAATAGAGCATTCGGATTTCACAGAGAGATTGAGAGATAGGTGATAGGTGGCAAACCGTCAAATGCTGTAGTTGTTGAAGCTCCGGTCGGGGTTTCGTTGACGGACGCCATCTGCGCGCCGGCAGCGACGGTCGGTGGAGAGGGAGTCGGCGCTGTGGCGTCCTCGACGGCGGCGTGAGCGTCGGGTGGCGTTGCCGGCGTCGGTGGTACTTCCCGTCGCTGGCAACGCCCCTACTTTCGATCGGGTCTAGGGTTTAGGATGTCGGTGGGGTGACTGGCGGCGCGGTGAACCTCGTACTGCGAGCCCCGGCCCCCACCTTCCTTTATAGCGCTGTGCGACGGGGGCCCACCAACCATGTAGGGTTGGGCGCCCCCGATCAGGGCGCGAGGACAAGGCCCAGTTAGGCCGTTGGGCCTAACTGGTGGGAGATCAATACTAACATTCTCCCCCTTGATCTCTCATCTATTCTTCATTCTTTAATTTCACGCTCAAAACTTTCAATTCATAATTTTCTTGCTTCCATCCTATTTCATCACAGATTAGTGCATAGAACTGTCCCATCGTCACAGCAATTAGTGCCGTTAGACTAACAGCCACAATATAATTCTCTGTTTTGAAATATAAACTTTCTTTGGGCCCTTCGTATGTTCAGGTATCATAGGCTTTCCCTTAAACCCATGCCGGCTACGTGTTCTCTAAACACGTTGGGTGCTAAGCCCTTTGTGAGCGGATCCACGAGCATTTTTTCTGTACTTATATGCTCAAGATTTATTATATGATCCCGAACTTTATCTTTCACAACATAGTACTTTATGTCAATGTGTTTGGCAGCACCACTTGACTTATTGTTGTGAGCGTACTGTACCGCTGGATTGTTATCACAATACAATCGCAGTGGTTCATTTATATCATCAATCACTTTCAATCCGGGTATGAATTTCTTCAGCCAGTTCACCTGCCCCGTTGCCTCATAGCATGCTACAAACTCGGCATACATTGTCGAGGATGTAGTTACGGTTTGTTTGGAGCTTTTCCACAATATAGCCCCTCCTGCGAGAGTAAATACATATCCTGACGTGGATTTTCTTTCGTCTCCCGCATAATCAGAATCTGAATACCCCTCTATCTGTAGGAAATCAGATCTTCTATACGTAAGCATGAGGCCTTTCGTACCCTGCAAATAACGCAGGACTTTCTTCACTAATTTCTAATGTTCAATTCCTGGATTCTTTTGATATCTACCAAGTAACCCGGTAACAAAAGCTAAGTCAGGGCGTGTACACACTTGAGCATATTGTAAACTTCCAACAGCTGAAGCATACGGTACCGCTTTCATTCGGTCAATTTCATATTGGTTCTTGGAACACTGATGTTCCCCAAATCTATCGTCCTTGACTATAGGAGCAGGTGAAGGACTGCACGCATGCATACTAAATTTCTTCAGGACCTTTTCTATGTATGCCTTTTGCGATAATCCTAGAACCCCTTTTCTCCTGTCTCGGTGAATCTCTATTCCCAAAACAAACAAGGACTCACCGAGATCTTTCATATCAAAGTTCGAGGACAAGAATTTCTTCGTTTCCATCAGTAGATTGATATCACTACTAGCAAGCAAGATATCATCCACATACAAAATTAGGAATATGTACTTTCCATTCCTAAACTTTGCATAAACGTAATTGTCCTCAACATTTTCTTCAAACCCAAAACCTTTTATCGTTCTATCAAACTTTAAATACCACTGTCTTGAAGCTTGTTTCAATCCGTAGATTGATTTCTTTAGGCGGCATCCCATATTTTCCTTTCCTTTTACGACAAAACTTTTCGGTTGTGCCATATAAACATTTTCTTCTAAATCCCCATTTAGGAAAGCCGTCTTTACATCCATTTGATGTAACTCCAAGTCATAGTGGGCTACAAGTGCCATTATAATTCTGAAGGAATCTTTACATGAGACTGGAGAAAACGTCTCATTGTAATCAATCCCTTCTCTTTGCGTGAAGCCTTTTGCCACGAGTCGCGCTTTAAATCTTTCTATATTCCCTTGGGAGTCATATTTCGTTTTGTAGACCCATTTACAGCCTACTGTTTTGGCTCCTTTAGGAATATTTTCTAAGTCCCAAACTTTATTGGTACTCATTGATTTCAATTCATCTTCCATGGCTTTAAGCCACTTTGATGAGTGGTCGCTTCTCATGGCTTCTTCAAATGAGGTGGGATCGTCCCCCATCTGACATTCTTCAGTTTCATAAACTTCATAGTCATCAGTAATAGCTGATCTTCTTATTCTTTGAGACCTTCTAGGTGCCTCCGGCACTTGTTCCACGTTGGGCTGTTGTTGTTCTTCCTCATGTGCAATATTTGGTTCTATAGTTTCTTCAAGGATAGGTTCCTCAAGAACAGGTTCCTCATGTTCATTTATTATCGCTAGGGGAGAACTTGCAATAGGTGTTGGCACTACAGTGTCCTGCACTGTCGGTGCAACAGCAGCAGATAGCGTGAAGAATGGTTCTTCAACCATCGGAGTGGGTACATGTACCCGCTTCTCCTGTAGGCTGATTTCTCATGCTACCATGCTCCCCCTGATCATGTTATCCTCTAAGAACACAGCGTGTCTTGTTTCTACAATCTTCGTATGTCTGTCAGGACAATAGAAGCGATATCCTTTCGATCTTTCTGGATAGCCAATAAAATGGCAGCTGACTGTCTTGGAGTCTAACTTTCCTATGTTTGGGTTAAACACTTTTGCCTCAGCTGGACAGCCCCACACACGCAAATGGTTAAGTGAGGGTTCCCTTCCTGTCCATAATTCATACAGTGTTTTAGGCACCGATTTACTTGGTACTCGATTAAGTATGTGAATGGCGGTTTTTAGTGCCTCCATCCATAAACTAATCGGTAATGTGGAGTAACTCATCATGCTTCTTACCATATCCATTAAGGTACGGTTACGTCTTTCAGCCACTCCATTCTGCTGAGGCTCCCCCGGTGTGGAGTACTGAGCAACTATGCCATTTTTCTGTAGGAACCTTGCAAATGGTCCAGGAATTTGGCCATATGGGGTATGTCGCCCATAGTACTCTCCACCTCGGTCTGATCGTACTATCTTTATTTTCTTATTGTGCTGATTTTCAACTTCAGCTTTAAATATTTTGAATTTATCCAATACTTCCGATCTTTCTTTAATTGGATAAATATTGCCATAACGAGAGTAGTCGTCTGTGAATGTTATAAATGAGTCATAACTATCCACACTTTTCATAGGAAAAGGACTACATATATCTGTGTGGATTATTTCTAAAATTCCTGTGCTTCGTTTGGCATCTTTCTTAATTTTCTTGACATACTTTCCTTTGATGCAATCAATACATTGCTCTAAATCTGAAAATTCTAAGTGCGGGAGAATTGATTCCTTAACCAATCGTTCCATTCTCCCCCTCGAAATATGGCCCAAGCGACAATGCCATAATTTCGAAGAGACAGTATCAATTCTCTTCCGCTTCTTAGTTACATCCGTAGATGGGGAATCATTCACATTCTCATCACATACATTGTTCACATTCTCAGCAAGAGATAATAAATAAAGCTTGTCTTGTCGGAAGGCAAGACCAACACATTTATTATTAACCAGTATCTTACACTTGCCGTCACCAAAATGGCAATCAATTCCATCATCATCAAGTTTCGAAACACTTATTAAATTTCTACGCAAAGAGAGAACATAAAGTACTTCTTTAAGTCTAAGTACAAAACCATTATTCAATTCTAAAGAAAAATCTCCAATGGCTTCAACATTGGCTTGCAGTCCATTTGCAACTTTAATTGTTCTTTCTCCTCTTTGCAAGGTTCTCGTCCCACTTAACCCCTGTAAAGAATTTGCAACATGAGTAGTTGCTCCTAAATCAACCCACCAAGTGGATTTATCATAACATAAATACAGAGATTCATCTACAAATATAATAAATTCATCATCTTTCTTTAGCAGAGATTTCAGAAAGTCTGGACAATCCCTCTTGTAGTGTCCCTTCTTGAAGCAGTGCTTGCACTGATCTTTTTCTGCTCCACCATACTACTGATTCTCAGAATTCTGGGGTTTCTTTCCCTATGAACTGGAGGAAGAGGACTTATCCCACTTAGGTTTCCCTTGTGGTTTAGGATTCTTGCCATTAAAGTTCTTTCTTTTGTTGTCCTTCACAAAATGAGCAGATTCACTTTGTGAGGACTTTATCCTCTCCTCTTCTTGAGCACACATTGAGATGAGTCTTTCTATGCCTCATCTTTTAGGCTGCATATTATAGTTCACAATGAAGGTGTCATATTCTTTCGGCAAAGAAGCAAAAATTAAATGAATTAGGAAATCCTCCTCCTTCAAATTCATTTCTTTTAGCTTAGATGCCGTAGTGTTCATCTTCAAAATGTGCTCTCTTATGCTACCACCAGTGAATTTCTCATTCACAAGCTTCTTAATCAGTGAACTTGCTGTGGCCTTGGTAGACCCAGTAAACTGACTCTTAATTTTCTCAAGATATTCTTTAGCAGTAGCACATTCAGGGATTGAGCCCCTTATCTGTTCTTCTATGGTGGCTTTGGCTACCAACAGGCACTTGCGGTTGGAGAGAGTCCATTGCCTATGTTCAAGGTCATATTTCATTCTTATTTTAGCATGATCACGCTTCCGAGAAGTGAAATCAGCGTCAGATTCATTGTCACCTCTCACCGGGTCCTCTGGCTCAGTAGGACACGATGAGGTGATGGCAAAATCGACCTCTCCCAACGCAAGTTCCAATTCATACTTCTCCTGCCACACACAGTGATTGGTTCCGTTGAGTGTCGGGATGTTGGCAATGTTCACAATGCATTTGCCTCCTGAAATCATACCAGAGTAAGTAAGAAACATTTATACATAAAATTCCATGCTTTAACTCAACGTTGGTCAAATTAAAACTTATAATTCATCCATGCAAAACATTTTACATCACCGTTGGGCAGAAGTAAAATTAATGCATAATTTCTCATGGATCAAAAATTATAATATTGTTATTAACAACGTTGGTCAGAAAATAACAATATCATAATTGCATCAAAATTATCAAAAATTCATTTCTCTTAAAATTAAATTATCCCGTTGGTTCAAATTTAATCAAAGAGAACAATAATTATCATGCATAGCGGAAAAATTAATGATCTTTTCATGTTATTATTTTCCAGAAGCACTAAAGAATTCACTGTTTTCTGAGCAAAATATCGTTGGATTAAATTTGCACAGAAAATTGTCTTAAAATCATTCAAATTCATCAAAATATGCATTTAAAATTATTTCTGGAAAATAATAAGAAAAAAAATTCTTGTTCTTCTTTTCATTTTTCAGCCCAGCGCGGCCCAAGACGCGCTGAACCGGCTTGGCTCGCCTTGCCTCGCGCGCACAGGCCGCACCCAGGCCGCAACCTGGGCCTGGGCCGGCAAAGCGCCGCGCGCGCTCGCTCCCGCCTGGTTCGGCGAGTTGGCCCAGCGTATTGCGGCCGTTCGTGTCAATTCGACGGCCGAGCGGCTGTTTTGCGCTGATCAAAACGTCGCTGCGGCCGATGCCCTGGAAACCCTAGGCATTCGGCTCTTCCCCTCTCTCTCTCCTCGCTGCTTGCCTCTTCTCAGCCGCAGCGGAGACGGTCGCCGCCGAGCAGCCGCGAGCGAGGAAAACCGGAGCGGGCTTTGGTGCCGTCGCTGGCCCCCTCGCCGGCGCGCGTGCTCCCCAACGGGTGAGCACGCCGCCGTCGAGCGGCCTAGCCACGGCGCTTTCTTGGCTGAGCCCGGCGAGCCGTTTCTTGGCTGAGCCCGCGCGCATCGGCTCGGTTTCTTCTCCAGCGCCGGCGAAAGAGCCAGTGCGCTTCTTCTTCTTCTTCCGCGCCGGTGGAGGTTTATCCCCGACGAACCCTAACCCTAATTTTTCCCCTTTCTCCTTTTTTTTGAGTTTGTTCTTTTCGGTTTTATCCGAATGGGGAAGACTAGGGTTAGGTTTAGAGTTTTGTTCTTGCCGATTCGTTTTCCTTTTCGTTCATCCGAATGGAAAAATGGGATTAGGGTTAGGGTTTGACCCTTCTTCTTTCTTCTTCCCCTTTTTCCCCTCTTTCGGATTAGAGTTCTAGGGTTCTTGGAATCCGACCCTCCCTTTTCCCCTTCTTCAATCCCTTGTTCAGTTTTGATTTTGGGAATTAGGGTTAGGTCTTAGGGTTCGGTTTTCGACTTTCTTTCCCGATCCGCATCTCATTTCTTGACGAACCGTGGCTTTGATACTATTGTTTGATTAGTTTTCTTAGGTATGTTCATCGGATCGGGATACTTAGCACAATAATAGAGCATTCGGATTTCATAGAGAGATTGAGAGATAGGTGATAGGTGGCAAACTGTCAAATGCCGTAGTTGTTGAAGCTCCGGTCGGGGTTTCGTTGACGGACGCCATCTGCGCGCCGGCAGCGACGGTCGGTGGAGAGGGAGTCGGCGCTGTGGCGTCCTCGGCGGCGGCGTGAGCGTCGGGTGGTGTTGCCGGCGTCGGTGGTACTTCCCATCGCTGGCAGCGCCCCTACTTTCGATCGGGTCTAGGGTTTAGGATGTCAGTGGGGTGACTAGCGGCGTGGTGAACCTCGTACTGCGAGCCCCGGCCCCCACCTTCCTTTATAGCGCTGTGCGACGGGGGCCCACCAACCATGTAGGGTTGGGTGCCCCCGATCAGGGCGCGAGGACAAGGCCCAGTTAGGCCGTTGGGCCTAACTGGTGAGAGATCAATACTAACACACCCTACTTCCCCTGATTTGAAGTGCGCCAAGGAGAAGGTGTACAAAAAGAACCCAATAGCTGAGGCGCAGCATGTAAGTGCCACCCTTGTGCACATGCGCCCGGGCAAATTCTGCCTTGTGGAGTGTGTCTCCATTGATAATAGCTGATCAGGAGCTTCATCAGGAGCTCAGGAGGTCGGTGCCGAAGGGGGCTGATCCGTTGGGTTTTATGGGAGGCGGACCCCAAGGCGGTCGCTTTATGTATCGTTTGAAGACCTTCTCCCTCAGTTATGACACCAAAGGAGACCTGAAGCTTAAATACTCCAAGGTTCGTTTCTACAGCCTGCCTCATGAAGCAAGAATTGGTACCATTTGTCAGGATCCAGTGGCATTTTGGCTGTGAAATGCTAAAATCATGAGATAATGAGTTCCTATGTTTTCATTCAGGTGTGACTTCTGCTTCTATGTTTTAGTTTGGTGTAATCTCAATCTGTAATCATGAGAAAAACCAGCGCAGGGTCAGTTCTATCGCTCTTTGAACTACATTTCTAACACAACACTCTAGAAGCAATGTTAAGAACAGGGTTAGTGTCGGTGTTTCGGATCACTGTCTAGTAAATTTTGTAATTTGCGCGTCTAACCCGGATGGCAGTGCCCGGAGGACAAAAGGGTTTATACTGGTTCGGACGAAATGTCCCTACGTCCAGTTTGAGGTTGCTCGTGTTACCGACACTTGTTGTAGTAGGGGTTACAAACGGGCGAGGGAGGGAGAAAGTCCAAGTCTCTGATGAATGGATCGAATGGAGTTGAGTCTAGTTGAACTCAGTTCCTTTCAGCGTTGAACCGTTGCGTGCAAGCGTGTAGGCGTCTGAGTGTCTTAGCGTCTTTTTTCCCTCGCCCTTCGTGGGGCGTCCTGCTTCCCCTTTAAAAGAGCAGTATGTATAGAAACCATGGTTCCAATGGATAGTTTCTATAGAATAACTTTTTATCCAATCACATACACTCTCTCTCCATTCGCTATCAATCACATCCCTTCATGTCTTGGTTCTCGTGTAGACATGGTTTCTAACTTAGACCCGGTTTCTATGATTTTTGTTCTCTCTCTTCAATAACTACCTTGCCACATCAGCAAAATGCTTAGGTGGCAGTACAATTAATGCCCATAGAAACTATAGTGGTTTCTGCATTGGGAGTGCCCTAACATTTCATACTCCATCAATAGGCAATTATATCCTGCCAGTTCATCTTACAATGTGACCTGCAAAATTTTCACAGGATTCAGCGAATGGTACTGTGGAACTAAAGAAAATCAGGAACCAAAAAATTAAAGAAAACAATATATACCTTGTGCCCATTTTATCGAACACATTGATGGCATCATCGATGGAAGCGTCGACGCTGGCATTGAGTTCGATGGCCGGCGGCAATGGGGAGGACACGGGAGCAGCAAGGGGCATGGAGGCTGCAGATGCCCTCGTGCTCGGCCCCCGTCCCTTTCCGCGTGGGTGCAGGCACGGGCTACGCTAGGTCGTGGCTGGGTCGGGCTCCGCCTGGGCCCTCTCCTTGGATCTCCGGCGGCGCAGCCAGGCCAAGCAGTCATCGAGCCGCGGGTTGGAGCAGGGGCGGCCGCGGCGCAACGCCCGGGGGAGGAGGTTGGAGGACGATGGCGAGCAGCCTCGCCTCCACCACGAGCTTCGGTCGCGCCGTCGCTCAAGAGCAGCCAGCTCTCTGGTGCCAGATGCGGCCGGCGGCGAGGTGCAGCTTGCGGTGTGCAGGCAAGGGCGAGGGAGCGGTCAGAGAAATTGTTCGGCCCGCGAAGGTTCACGAGGGATCGGCCGATGTTTAATCGGTGCGAGACCCGAACCAATCCGTATCGGACGGACCGATCCAACGGCTATTGTTTGGTGTGGCTTCTCGTAAACAATCCTAAAATTTCCAGCTAAAACAGTATTTTTCCCTCACACAAATCAATCAATAGTACTTCTTTACGAACCAGCAACGATACGAAACCGGCCAACCAAACAGGCTGTTAATGAACGATGTGGCCTATCCATTGGCCCGCTTAGAATTCCTATTACACCAACCGCGTACGATCGCCCAGGTATGTGCGTATAAGTAAAAAAAACAGCATCAATTTTCTGGTGTTTCACTGGTGTCTGGTGAAGGGTGATGAAGCTGTTTCTCGAGGAGCCGTTTGACCTCAAATTACGGAGAAATCGAAACTAAGCACGGCAAAGAAGGCCGAATTGCATCGGCACACCGCACACGGAGCCCGTGCCGAATTCGGTTCCCGCACGAGAAGAGGCCAGCCAAAACCCGTTCTCTAACTCTTACAGGCCACAGCCCACGAGAAAATACACATGGGAAAGGCCCAGCCCACGACCGCTACTAGGTTGGGCCGTAGGCAGCGATCTGGTCCAGACTCCAGAGGCTTCCTCCAGCCGGGGCCGTGCCCATCACTGTTGCTGTGCACCTACCGCGCCGACGCCGTAGCCGAGGACGCCGTCCTGTAGCTTGAACTTGTCAAGTGGCCGGCCTGCCCGGCCAGTCGGCAGTAGACTCGGACCAGGACCACCCGAACTGGCCCCGTCCGGAACCAACGACACACCGATGCATGCCCAGCTAGCTGCCTTTGCTTGAAGTTGAACAGGCTCGTTCCGCCAGAAAAACCAACGACGATTTCTGTCATTCCGCTGCGGATCGAATGATGAGCCCGTCAAGTTCTGGGCACACTGCTGACCGCAAACCACGCGAACATTTCGTGCTAGACTAGACGCAGCTGCTCTGCGCCTCCGCCGGCGAGCGAAGACTGGTAATGCAGCTGCTTCTGCGAGCAAGATGCTGGAGCTTTTACATCGGCGCATCGTATGAACAGTCCCGACGTGCAACGCTATCCTGAGGCTCTGAAATGTGAGGTTGCCGAGATGCAGACGAAAGATATCCTTATCCCCTCCGCATCCGCAGCTCGGATCCCTTTTTACCTCTGCTACCAACCCGAAGATCTTTTCACCATTTCCGGCGTCGTTTGTCCCATTGCTGTTCCGTATCCGCCAGTTGCACGTCCCGACGTCCCGTTGCAGGAAAAATCACGGCGGCTCGCCAGACTTTCACCGCCGCTCGCGAACAAGCGCCGCAACCCGGAAACCACGAGTAGCCGACGAGGGGTCGTCGCGTCCACGGGAGCGGCAAACCAAAGCGCCGAGCGCGCGGCCCGGTCCTCATCCGTCTCGCTCGCGTGGCGTCCGACGCGGCCAAAAATTCCGTGGGCGCTAGGCAGTGTTTTTTTTTATCCGATCTGCACTGCACAGGCGACGACTTGTCACTGGGTTTCACGGTTCACGTCCATCTCAGCCGCGCGTCACCTAACGCTTTGACAAAACGGCGCCCCCAAGCACACGTGGACACCACCTAGTGGCTTCCAGATTAATCATCGCCCGTTTAATAAAATTGCTTCGTCAGCCTGCCGACCCGTCGCAATAATTTTTACCGACCCAGAGACAAATCCGGTGCTATTATTATTGTCCCGGCGGGTGTGCCCGGGTCAAGTCAGTCTCCACGGCAAACTAAAATCGGAGGGCCATAGCATCAGCGGCGGAGGGGGTGTCGCCGTTCGCCGGAGCAGTAGTAGTTTACTCATGGCGGCAGCGAAACGCGGGCGCACGCACATGACCCCGCCCCGTTCTTATCGGCGGGCCACTCACGCTTTAGAAAAATCAGCGAGCGCGACGTCCCCCGGCGCACGGCTGACAGCTGCGTGATGGGCGAGCAGGGCCCCGTCGGGCCCAGGACCTGTCGCTGCTCGGGACCGGATCGACAGGTCAGTTTCTGGCACGGTGTGGTGTGGGTTCCTATTCCTGGCTCCTGGGTGGATGGACATTGCGAAACGAATCGCGAATTGTGTGTTCGTCTGATCTGGAAATCTGGTCACTGAACGCCAGCCAAGCCAAGGATCCAGTTCTTGCATGTTTTCGGCAGCAAATTGGAGATGCTGCGAGTACCTCGAGATGTTGCTGTCCCTGAGCAACTTTACCGCTTAATTGAGCAGTAGCACGAGTAGTAATTGAGCAGTAGCAGAGTAGCAGCATGTGTGAAACTTTTTCTCTCTTCAATTGAACAGCTCCTCGTACGAGAAACGAGTTACTACTAAAATTTACATTTTTTGCAGTTACTCGAAAGAATCGTGAGCTGTTTTTGCGCTGCTGTTCTCTTCCTTTCCCTACGAATCCAGGTCTGGTTTTGTTTACACTTCGTCGTTCAATCATTTACCCGCTAAAAAAAATTGATTTATTTGCCAGCGACGACTCCGGCCTCAGCCCTCAGGGGGTCAAGAAAGCACCGCCAGAACGCTAAGCCGCGCGGTTCGCCGTCGACTCCCCGGTGAGGGCGACCAAATCCTAGCCCCGGGACGCCGGGGCCGGCCGGCCTGCCGCTGCACCGAGAGAGAGCCGTGGCGTGCGCACACGCTACCGTGGTGGCTCGCGCTGCCGGTCCTTTCTCGCCGGACCCGCCGCGAGCGAGCTCCTCTCCGCCTCTTTGTTGCCCCGATCGATGAGGATCAGAGAGCAGACTGCAGCACGGCGCGCCGCGCGACGAGCCGCTCCAGCGCCTCGCGCATCCACCAGTGCGGGCACCCGTCCATCACCTGCTGCACCGCTGCCTGTTCCATTCAATCCCGAGTGCACGGTCAGATGACATGTTTATATGAATTGGTTTTGTGCATTGGGAGCCGGTGTGTGCAGTGACGCGAGCAACGGATTGGTCTGCAGGAGAAGGAGAACTCACCCAGGTGCGCTTGCGGGACGCCATCTCGGGCCACTGGTGGAGCTCGTCGGCGACGCGGAGTGGGAACATGAACCCCTCGTAGGCCTGGTCCACGTAGCGGCGGCTCTTGTAGTGCCAGCAGCCGAGGACCGGCTCGGTGTCGCCGAGGACGCCGGCCTCCTCGAGGGCCTCGCGCCGGGCGGCCTCGTCCATGGACTCGTCCACCTCCCACCCGCCCTTGGGGAACATCATGCCGTGCCCCTTCTGGGACGTGATCACCAGCACCTCCAGCTCGCCGTCGCATGGCCGCACGCGGTACGGGATGCAGCCCACCACGATGCGCCCACCGGTGCTCTGGCTGTACCGCTGCAGCTCGCGCCCCTGCCTCGCAACCAGCACGGCCATGGATGCTGCTTCGTTCTCGGGCTTGCTTGCTGCTGAAGCGGATGCCCGGGTTGGAGCAGGAGCCCGGAGAGTGGGACAGATGGATGGAACGATGATGATGCTGCAGCTGCTGGTTTGCGGCCATGGAGCTGGGGATCATGGGATTTTATAGCGTGTCAAGTCGATGGAATGCTGTTGGTGGTGTAGGTGCCGAGTGATTAACTTTAAACTGAGTAACATGCGTGGGCCTGGAGTATGGACGCGAGGACTGGCTGCCGACGTGGACAAGCCGAGCGGGTCGGATCTTCTGTGGCGTTGCCTCAGCCTCAGATTGGTCCGTGGAGTTTTCACTCCAACCAGCGCTGGTCTGAATCAGATATGTTCAGTTTTCGTACAAGGCTTTATTAGTTTGTTGGATATTTTTTACTTCTGTGAAAAGTCGGCCCGATCGGCGGGCAGAATTTTGGCTGAAACTGGCTAAAAAACATTGTTCCGGATGAATTATTGTGAGAGAAAAACACTGTTCCGGCTAAAAAAAGAAGCTGAACAAGTCAAATATGGGGTAAGCCGAACAGGAGGCTGATTGGCATTCTAGACTTCTCTACTAATAAATAATGGTGATTTATTTTACTAGACCACATGTTATTTTCGGTTTTAATCTGGATAAGAGTTCTCTTTGGGTAAGCCACAAATCCGGCTTTGATGTGTGTACATAAAAGAATAATAGTCAGAGTTATTTATTGCAAGAATTTAATTATGTTTCATAATTTTTCAACTTCTGACGTTGTCTTGACACCCACATTTAATTTAGTTCTTTTAGATAATCGGCATCCACATCAGCTACCGACGGCAGTAACATTTTTTATATTTAAAATACATACACTAGATAGAATGTGAAATCTCACAGATAGATTAAGCCATGCATGAACCCACAACTCTATGATTGTACCAAAGGTATAATAGATTTCACATGTAATGATTTTGGGAAGCTAGCATACATATGTAAGAGATTTAACAAGATCAAAAACTACTTTTGCACACTAGTTCTAAAAGGTTGGGAACCTTTCGGTTTATCTTCTAGAATCTAGAAAATTGGTGTGTGAATTGGTTGATCTAAATCATGTCCTTTTCTATCTAGAACACAGGGGTTGGAATTTTATGAATAGCCAATATCTACTACATATACTAGAATCCTTTCAAAGTTTTGTTGTATTAAACCACCAGCAACCACTGTTGCTTTCCATTGAGACATCACCATGGACTATGGCCCTGTTCGCTTAGCTGATAAGCCAGGCTGAAAAGAACTGTTGGCTGATTTGTTGTGAGAGAAAAACATCGTTCGTTCGCTGAAAAAGTACAGCTTATAAGACAAACAAATAAGACCTATAAGCAGATATACAGTCAATTCTTAATAGAAACACAATAAATTAAGAGGATATATCAATAAGTAGTTTGAAAGTAGCCGTAATTCACAAAATCAGGTAGGAGCTGATACACGTACCTATCAGGAGGATCACTAGCTTATGAGCCACAAGAATTCTATTGTAAAGCCTCTTTCCATGTACGTTGGGTGATTCTAGCGTCCGGACGTCCGGCGCGGGAGTGCGTCCGGACGCCGGTCCCTTATGGAACCCTGCCCGCCCCCCGCGGACGGAACCCCGCCCTCCCCCGTGTATAGAATGGAACCCGCCCCCTGTCCTCCGCTCCTCACCGCGCCCCTGTCCCCCGTTCCCCAACGCGCACCGTTCTCCCACCGCGCTCCTGTCCTAAAAAGAGCATGAAACACTTCAACTGCAATATTGCAAAACATATGGAAAAACTATGTAGTGTAATATCGGGTTGTAAATACTACAACATCGAAAAAATATGTAGTGCAACATTGAAAAACATACACTACAACATCAAAAATATGTACTGCAACAATGAAAAAATGTATTGCAACATAAAAAAATATGCACTGTAACATCAAAAGACATGTACTACAACATCGAAAATTATGTGCTACAACATCAAAATTTATGTACTACAACATCTCAAGCAGTAGTACTACAACATCGCAAAATTATCTGTTGCAATGACCCAAAAATCCCATTGCAACATTCAAAAATCATCTGTTACAACATCCCAAACACCCATTGCAACACGGGAGAAATAACAAAAAGTGTACAAACAGCCCCTGGCCCATCACCTTCGAGCTCACCGGAGGAAGGAGGGAATAGGACCCCAGAGCTCGCCGAAACTCTAACCACTCTCGTGTCCCTCAGATCCAGAGGAGGAGGAGGTGGAGGAGGGTTCAGATCCAAAGAAGAATCGACCTACCTCGTCGGAGCCGCCGCCGTAGTCCTCGTCTCCGGTGAGGGTCGCATGGAGGTCGCAGAGGGGGGAGGGAGGGAGGGGCGGCAACGACCTGGCCCAGAGAACGGCGTGCGACACGGCAGAGTGGAAGCGGAGGAGAGGTGTCGGTGTTTTCAGACCACCGACAAGTAAATTTCTATTTGCGCGTCTGGCTCGGATGGTATGCTAAGAGGATACAAGGGTTTATACTGGTTCAGACGGAACGTCCTTATGTCCAGTTCGCTGCTGCTCGTGTAACTGGCACATGGTTTATAGTAGAGGTTACAAACAGACGAGAGAGGGAGAGGATCCCAAGTCTCTGGTAGAAGGAGTGAACGGGTGCTGAGAGCTCGCTTGCCGCTTAGCCGTGTGCTCTTGTCGTGCTCTTGTGTCCCCATCCCCCTTTCATGGGGCGTCCTGTTTCCCCTTTTATAGATGAAGGAAATGCGCGGGTTACAGAGGAGAAAAAAGGGAAGAACGAGAGAGAGAAGAAGGCTTCCATGATTGTCGGGTCCTTCTTCTCCTTTATGTGGGTCCCACCGATCTTGTAGGTGTCAACAAGGGTGGCTCCATGTCGCGGCCCTGTTCGTCACTGGTGCCATGGGCAGACATCATCTGCCGGTCAATGCGTTCCACTCTGTCCCGATGGACGTCGTGGTGAACTGACACGCCTGTCAGCGTCCGTACGAGGATTAGGCAGAACAATACCGGCACGTCCGACACTGTTCTTGATGTGAATCCCCAAGTATGGCCCGTCATGGCCACGAGTTACATCGAGGCGTGCCAGTATCTTCCCTGGCATTAGAGTTTTGACCCAGGCCCATACGCTTGGACCTAGAGTGGTTGGTAGCGGTATGGGTCCCCGTCGGACGAGACGGAACCCGCGCCCTCGAGGTCGGGTGAGACGGAGCCCGCGACCTTGGGCGAGACGGAAACTGCGTCCTTTGGGCCGGGCGAGACGGAACCCGCGGCCTCGAGGTCGGGCAAGATGGAGCCCGCGGCCTTGAACGAGACGGAACCCGCGTCCTTGGGGTCGGGCGAGACGGAGCCCGTTGCCTTGGGGTCGGGCGAGACCTTTTAATACGTCTCGAGCCATCTGGGGAAGTCAGCGTGGGCGCTAACTTCCTTGCTTTGGGTATCCCTAATATCGATACCCGACGACAGGGGGGAGAGCGGGCGAGTGGAGCGAGCGAGTGGGCGCAGCGGGTCACGGATAGGATGAGATAAGGCGCAAGGGCACGTCGAGTCGTTCCCGTGTGCGGGTTCGTCCGGACGGGGCGGATGCCCACACCATATCATTATCGTTTTTGTTTTGTTCCATAACCTTCTTTGTAGCCATGAAAAAAAAAGACAAATAACCACCACCCAGAGGAAGCATCACCATCATCCGATCCAATCAGGTCGACATCGCCGGTTCATATAGACCGTGTCCACCAAGGTCAGAGCAGAAGATGCCCATGCCCCCCGTCCCGGCCCTGAGATCGTGGATCTATTAGCAGATGATAGCGAACAAAAGCGCGTATCTGCAGGGCGAGTATGGCCGCGCGAACGTAACCCGCCCTTCGCAGCTGCTTCTCTTGCAGTCGCAGCTCTCGTCGTCGTCGGCCGAGCGTCGTCCAAACCGGCGCGTACGCGCATATGCACGCACACGCACTCTCCGCTGCCCAGCCCAGCTCTCCTCCTCCTATCACCTGCGTATCAGGCAGAATGATGGCGCTTCCTTGCCTTAGTTGACAACCTGAAAGTCCATGGGCGCATGGCCAAGTCCATCTTTTCCATGCATGGCTGCGGCCGGCATGCTCGCTAGCTCTCTCGTATAGTATCACTCCATTCCTTTGTCTATCACAATTCACATATTCACATCGTCACTGACGTCGCTGCTGCGCGTGTTGCCCGAGGTGATGCTAGCTTTGTTTATTATTGATTTATTATACGTACGTGGAAGTAAGTAAACCATTTGTGTTCAGTGATCATGCTTGCGAAGCAAGTTGCATCATCGGCCCCTGCTGGTTATGCTATTGCTAGCTATGCATGCTCGTGGTGCCCACGCCACATGTATGTGCTCACTACTGTATGTGTTCTGTGTTGTGCTGTGCCCGGTTCTCCTTTTGGCTTTTGCTTACTTGTGGATGTGGAGAACTGGAACAGTTGCGCAGCCGCCGGCCGATGAGACACCAATTCAAACGCACTGCTGGCTGCCGACGTTCTTCCCCTTTGGAAGGCTCTTGGATCAAACGAACTTGCATTGGTTAGCAATGGCGCATGCAACAATTATACAGCCTGTCCGCTTGCTCGTAAACGATCGTAAATTTCCAGCCGGAAACAGTGTTTTTCTCTCACACCAAACCAGCCAGCAGTAAATAATCCACGATACGATACGGCCTCCCGAACATGCCAATAGTAAATACACACACACACGCGCGGTACTAGACTCTTCGATCGGTTGGCCTTTTGGCCACCGTGTGTACGTACTATCTAATACCCCTTAGCCGTCATTACGTCTCCCGGCCAGTAGGATGTGAAAAGCCGTTACGTACTGACGACGAGACGCACGTGCGAGTAATGCATTTGCTCCATGGGTGCGAGTGTGCGACGATGATCTGTCGTCATTTCTGGCGTTGTCACTGACGTTGCGGCATAGAGTAGAAATCGTGCATAGTTCGTGTACACGCCCATGAAAACTGGTGGCTATGTTGCAGCCAGGTCCGGGGCCATAAAGCCTAAAGGCGCGCACAAAGCAATCGTTGGAGTTTCCCGCAGCTAGGGGTCGGTGGCAGTCGGGCATAGCAGCTAGTCCTCATCCGGTCAGTCTTCCTTCCTTGAATCCGGTAAATGGCTACGAAGTTGCAAGAAAACAATCACCAAAACCGCACCAAAGCAAGCACGATGTGATCGATCGAGTGTGACGCTGACGACCCTGTGCGCGCGAAATCTTTGCCGAATTCGCTGGTGGCAGCGCGGAGCAATACACGCGGGTGTGCTAGCATTTCGATCGAGAGCAGACGTGACAGCGAGCTAGCGATCGATCATATCGCGTCGTCATGCAGGGGAGCAAGCCAGCCGTTCATCAGATCGGTCAGGGGGACATGCCGCGCGGCGCTGCGACCCAGCGGCGCGACCGACGCGGACGTGCGCGCGGCCGGCCGATCCCGGCCTGCAGCTCCACCCACCGGAATCGAATTAAACACCGCCGTCGCCGTGGCGACCAATCGACGGCGCGGCCGGGTTCTGTGCTCTCGACAGGCCATGCGTGCCAAAAGTTGATCCCGGCCAGCCGGCCAGGCATGCCGATCTGGGCCTGTTGGCGTCGTGCACGGTCTCCGCCACCGCGGGCATGCAATGATGGAGGCGATCGAGATTGATGGCAGGATAGCCCAGCCGGCCGGTAGCTGCTAGCTAGTGAATGCTGAAAGATAAGCTAAAGCCCAAGCTGGGGCCACCGTACAGGCATGCGTGCAGCTGTTCGATCAGTTGTTGCGGGTGTATCTCCGCTTTGTTTCCTTTCGGTTTCAGGTCATGTCGATCGTGCCTTGGATGTGTCGTCATCGTCGTCTATGGGCGTGTTTGAGAGGGTGGCTGAGGCCGGCTCGGCCGTCCGTCGAACCCAGGCCAATCCAGATCTGCCCCAAGTGGTGCAACAACTCATGTTTGGCATGGAGTATGAAACGGACCAGGCCCATTTGGAATTGTGTTTGGTTCCAACCATGCAGCCGGGCTAAGAAGCCAACTAACTTCAACTACCAAACCAAGATTGTGTTTGGTTGTTGGCTGTCTCAGCCAGGCCCATAATCAGAATGCAAAAATACAGATATAGCAATGGAATGATCAAGAATTAGAGATCCATTACAACATGTTTGAATAATTAAACCATACAATTAGTAAAAGCACTAGGCCTCAGACAAGTTAACCATGGAGTCATAGCTACTCTACATAGTATCAATGAAGCAAGGCAAAATAATAACATCAACAGTCTAATTAGTAAGTGATAGTACTAGAAGAACAGATAGGAGATAGGTAACAGAAATGGATTACACAAATTAGTAAGTGGGGCAGCTCATCCATCATCTAGTTGTAGTCATCACAGACCTAAGTGGGGCAGTTGTAGTGCCCAGTATTGCCCACCTTCATCCATAGTCCAAACATCAAGATAACAAGTGAGGTGATTAACACATTCTTCCATCAACCAGGTTTACCATTACCATCAGAAGGAGTAATGATTTGAGCAAAAGCATTCTGAGGAACCGGATCATAGGGGAGGTGAGTTGTTGCTGCCACAGATGAATTCATATGTCTCACTGATATCTGAAAATCTCTAACAATCTACTCATAGTTACTATACTTCTTGTATATAGCATTTCTCTCCCCAAAAACTTGTTTGTTGCACTCATGCCAAGTGAGGTAAATCCCAGGAGTCTTCCCATAGAAAACAATATAGCAACTGGCAATTTCTGTGAAATAAAACAGTGGTTTAGCCTTAGTCAAATATAATGCATGAAACTAGACATGAGTGTGGAACTTGAAGATCTATGGTTTGTGATGAAACAAATCATTGATCTCAAGTCCCTCACAGATGACCAGCATCATCAAGTTCAAATCAACAGTTATGACATCACAGGCATTGTAAGAAAAGATTGGCCTTAGCTTTAAAATCTGGTGTTGTAATTCAATGGCTAAATCATTGGTGGCTGCCTTACAAATAAAAAACCAGTAGAACAACAAGTTACAAACTACAGGCAATAGAAGAACCAAACAAGTACAAATCCAAGGTCATGGCTGTCATGGAACTCATGTGCACGTCCATTCACTGCCATCAGCACAAGAAAGAAGGGGTTGTTGCTAGGAAATGGATGTGTCACGTGGATTTGATGACATATATAACAAATCATAAGAATCAAGTAAACAAGGCAGCCACCTCATGTACAAATTTTGCATCATAGGCCATTTAAAATCCCCACAGTTACCAATAATGCAAAGAAACAAATCAAACAGTTCACAAGTAAGAGATTAAACATCAAGTGGTCTCAAATAAAGTAGCAAACAGAGGCTACAAATTGTCATTTACAACAACATGTTCTGCCCAACAGTTCTAGGCTCAAATGCCTACCATGGTGCCCTCTAGCACATATTGTTAGCCACCCTCCTAAGAAAGAACCCAAAAGGACAAGTGTGGGTTAGCCAAGTAACCTGCACAAAATACCTATAGCTCAACTGTAGTCAAAAGAGAGAGAGTGGGTGAGGAAGATGGAGGAACTATACATCTCGACAGTCAACCCTCTCAATGCACAGCTTGCCAACATGTACAGGAACTACATGTAGTAGTTTTTGGCCAGGTAGTTCCTAAGCCAAATGTCCCTATGGCTGCCACTCATGCCTACAAAGTCCCTGCCTTGGGCCTTGTTTTCTAGCAGGTAGGTGTAGGCAACTATCAGTGCCTCCTCAGTAAAGCCATGCATCTCCATCACATCAAGGTAGAGGTTAGTATCAACATGGGCTGCTCCAGTCTCCCTAAGAGCATTGGCAATATTGTTGACAACATCAGACATGTTGGTCAACATAAGCATCTCATCCTCACTGAAGTCGTCTCTCTTCCTCTTTCCACCCATAACTGAGGAGAGGAGCTCTGTGGCCTTGCTACTGCATCCTACATCAGTGTGGGTCTTCTCAGCTGGCACATGGGTAGAGGAAGGACCCTCTACCTTCGAAGCAACACTATCAGCCTGGTTGGCCCCTAGGGCTTCACCAGAAGCAAGTGCAAACCTACTAGTGGCCATAGCATGGCTAAAGATGAACTCCATCTCAGTGTAGAACCTTATAAGGCAGTTTAAAAACTCTGCATCTTTAGGATGGTCCTATATTAAGGGGGGAGGGTAGAGTTTTAGACAAGTAATTGAAAAACAGGTACAAGGAGACATAGGAAAAGAAATCAAAGTTCTACCTTGCAGTGGACAAGGTAGTGCTCCTGCTCAAGAATGATAGCATTGGTGTCACTATCCCATAGTGCCCCACTTAGGTCCTTGAGATTACAGACCCTAGACAACTTCTGCCTCCACTTCGTCAGGTGGTTGTACACTTGAGTTGGTGAAAGCTCTAGTTTGGTTTTGGTGAATTGATAAAACCCTAAGTACTAACCTAGTTTATCAAGTGATCATCAGATAGGTAGCACATTTCAAGTGGTAAAGCAAATGAAGATCATGACATGATGATGGTGATGCCATGGTGATGATCAAGTGCTAGGACTTGAAAAGAAGAAACATAAAAACAAAAGGCTCAAGGCAAAGGTATAAATGGTAGGAGCCATTTTGTTTTGGTGATCTAAACACTTAGCGAGTGTGATCACGTTTAGGTTCGATAGCCGTACTATTAAGAGGGGTGAAACTCGTATCGAAATATGGTTATCAAAGTGCCACTAGATGCTCTAACTCATTGCATGTGCATTTAGGATCTAGTGGAGTGCTAACACCCTTAAAAACATTTGTGAAAATATGCTAACACATGTGCACAAAGTGATACACTTGGTGGTTGGCATATTTGAGCAAGGGTTAGGAACTTCACCAGCGGAGTGTCCGCTCGTAGTGTGCGTACAGTCCGCCGGTGCCACTGGCACCCTAGATAGAAAAGACGAAGATCACTGTAAGTGACCGGACGCTGGTGTCTGAAGGACCGACATGTCTGGTCAGTAGCAGCAGAAGAAGCGCAGCATCGGTCGTCGACCGGACGTTGGCGCTGAAACAACCGAACGCTGGCTGGCTACGTTTGGTCACACTAACATGGTCATGCATAGGGGAGTCGCTGTGTGACCGGACGCTGGGTGAGTCCGATCAAGCATGACCGGACACGTTCGATCGTGAAAAGTCGTCTCTAGATGCTTACTGGAAACGACCGGACGCTGGGGTTCAGCATCCGGTCACTTTGAGCTACTACGTCCGGTCATCACTTGACCGTTGAGATCGGGCGATCAACATTTAAAGAGAGGGGGCATGTGGCACGCATTGCATGACCGGACACTGAGGTCCAGTGTCCGGTCACCCCGTGTTGTGCCCAGTGAAGGAGCACAACGGCTCTATTTTATGGGGGCCTCTATTTAAGTCCCATGGCTGGCTCAAGCTCACTCTCTTGGCCATTTGTATTGACATAGCATCCTTGTGAGCTTAGCCAAAGCCCTCCCGCTCATCTCCATCATTTATTCATCATCTTTGTGAGATTGGGAGAGAATCCAAGTGCATTGCTTGAGTGTTTGCATCTAGAGGCACTTGGTGTTCGTGTTTTGCTGTGGGATTCACTTGTTACTCTTGGTGGTTGCCACCACCTAGATGACTTAGAGCAGCGAGAATCATTGAGCGGAGGGTGATGATTGTCTCTGGCTCTGATCATGGTGATTGTGAGAGGTTCTCGACCTTTCCCTGGCGGAGAGCCAAAAGGTACTCTAGTGAATTGCTCATGGCTTATGTGATCCTCATCTTGTGTTGGTTGTGCGGCACCCTATCGAGGGTTTGGCGTGTGATGCCAATTAGCACGTGAACCTCCAAGTGAGTGAATCGCCACAACGAGGAGTAGCTTACCGGCAAGCAAGTGAACCTCGGTAAAAAATCATTGTGTTCATTATTTGATTCCGAGGTGATTGGTCTTCATTGGTATTTATTCTTGTGATTAATTGGCTCCTTCCTCGACACGGCGGTATAAACAAATTGCTCACTCTCTTTACTTTACCACAAACTAGTTGTCAAGCTCTTTAGTGTAGCTAGCTAGTTGTGAGAGCTTGTTAGTTTGGTTAGTGTGGCTCTTTAGTTAGCCTTTGAGAACACATTAACTTAGTATAGTGTCATAGCTTTTGTATGGATAGAAACTATACAAACTAGAATTGTGGTAGGTGGCTTGCTATTTTAGTAGGCTAGGGCAACACTTGCTTCGCCTCATAATTATCTTACCAGTTTGTTAAGTGTTGTTGTAGAAATTCTTAATAGGCTATTTACCCCCCTCTAGCCATTAGGACCTTTCAAGTGGTATCGGAGCCAAGGTCACCGTGATTTGAGGCTTAACAACCTTTTATGTAAAAATGGCTCAAATCAACAACACCAAGAAGCCACCCTAATTTGATGGCACAAATTATCCGTATTGGAAATCAAAGATGACCACACATATTAAGTCAATCAATAAAAAAGTGTGAAAGGTGGTAGAAACCAAAATTGAGATTGGTGATCCAGAGAATCCCACCGTGATTAAAGAAGTGCTTCTCCAAAATAATGACATTGCTCTAAGTGCCACTCATGATGCAATTGATGAGAGAATATTTGAGCAAATCAAGAATAATGAGATGGCTCATGAGGCTTAGAAGAAGTTGGAAGAATCATTTGAGGGCACTCAAGCCATGAAGGGTGCAAAGGTATACATTCTCAAAGAGAAGTTTGCAAGCTTCAAGATGAAGGAGGATGAGAGTGTGCCGGAGATGTTTCATAGGCTTCAAGTGCTTGTCAATGATCTCAAAGCACTTGGAGAAGAGGTGAAGGACAAGGACTTCTCCCATAAGTTCTTGAGATGTTTGCCTTCAAGATTTGGTACATTGGTCACTATTCTAGTGAGGAGCGGTTTGGACACCATGACACTAAACCAAGTGTTGGGAGATATAATGACCGATGATACATATAGAGATGATGATGATGAGAAGGAAGAAAAGGAGAAGAAAGATGAGTAGAAGGATGAGAAGAAGAAGAGTGTGGCATTCAAGGCCACATCATCCAAGGGCAAGGCAAAGCAAGAAACATCAAGTGAAGATGATGGCTCATGGGATGATGATGTTGATGATGAGAAGATGGCTCTCTTTGTCAAGAAATTTGGCAAGTT